>NW_015174290.1:89522-170594 GCF_001447785.1 Gekko japonicus
GTCCAAGTGACTGGTCCTTACCTTTTATAGGTGGTACTTTGGGTGGGTGGCAACTGTGCCAACCTCTTGACCCACCTACCTGTTAGTCCGTCCCAAGACTAATCCTATCGGTTGCGTGTAGTGAGGGGTGGCTACCCTAGAGGGTTGGGCAATATTGTAACTTAAGACCTAACTCAAAGGAAGGCATCTGGGCAAGTGTGGAAACTCGACTTCAGGATGCTCCCTTGAAGTGCAGATGAAGCTTGGCCATTCCTCTGGTCATAAAAGGTCCATCTGGCAGGAACTGCCAATGTAAAATAAAGCAGAGATGTGGAATACGTGGCTTTCAACAATTCAGCAGTGGGGGCTGTTTCCATTCAAGTTGTTGTTTTTGCTGACCATAATGGAGATGTGTGCTTTCTTCACCAGGCTGGTAGCTGTGTAACTGAAACCTCATTCACGTGTAAGGCTTATGCAGGCACCTTCTATGTGTAGTATCACAATAGGTGACTTGTACAGCTTTCTGAGCCTATGTGTGTATGTGTGCACAGTCCATTATGTGGGTGTAGCAGCAAATATAAATTCATAGAGCAGAATATCAGACTCTTTCCGTAACAGAATCTTGTGTCAAAATACATGTGGGGTCCTGCTATCAAAATATGTCCAAAGTTTCATAACTGTGGTAGGAGTACAGGGTCAAACATATTGGCCACAATTTGTTAGGATTTGTTTTGCAGCCATGACAGTCAACCTTCAAAGAGTCAGATTTACAGTTCTGGAACTCTAGCATTAATTTGAAAGGAATATTTCCAGGGTAAAAAACAGTGGAACAGCAATTGAGTGAAATGCAAGGGCTTCTTAAAAGGGAAAAGACATTACTACTTGACTACCATAACTGAACAGAGGAAAAGTCTGGTTTTCATTATTCTGATGCTCTTATTGCCTAGCTCCCACAAACACCATAACACAATTAGCCTGTGCAAGCCAAGTACATATAACCAAACACCACACAAGCCTGTATAATCATCATACATTGGGTCACAAGAATTCCATAGTCCATGCATGCTCTGAAATCTGCAATGTATAAAGACAGAGGATAAGACCTAGACAAATGCCCGGTGTGTGAACTGTAAAGAATAGTCATTCACCTCTCCCCCCAGACAAACAGACAAACAGATTTTTCCATCAATATTCTTTTATGCAGTGTGCTACCAATGTGATGATTTAGTATAACCAGTTCTCAGAAACAATGTGTTAACTCTGTCAGTTTCTGCACTGATCCTTGGCTATGCAAAGAGAATACCAAGCAGTGATCATAATCAGTGAGGTTCAAATAAAGGGCTCTCAATTTAAGAAAGAGGTGGTCCTAATAATAATTATAATAACAACAATAGAACAGGAAAATGCACTGACTGTTACAGGGAATTCCAAACAGTGGAAATACAGAATTTCCAGTCTGGAATAGCAAATAAATCTCAGGGCAAGACACATGGTCCCGCATTCTCATGGTCTGAATTAAATGAGAAGAATACGTTTTCAAATCCAAGAAGAATCAGTTTTCATATCCAAAGTGTAGCTCTGAAATACAATCAAGAAGCAAACATCTCTGAAGAGGTATGAAATAATTTTCATTAAAATTTCTTATTTATGACAATTTGGGATTAGGCGAGGGTTTTGGAGTCAGTGAGCAATGCATAGCTCCTACAAAGGGTTAGGTCTTTGTAATTCTTTTTTAAAAGTTAACCACTGGGTTTAATTAGAGGTGCCTGCATTTTTGTTGCCCTGCCAGCAGTTTTGAGAGGCAGTTTATATCAGGAAATTGAGAGGGGGCTAAAAAAGATGTGCTGATGCTCCAGTCCAATTTGCATTCCCTAGGACAGCTTTAAACTTAGAACAACCCTGGGAAATCAAATTATGAATCTTCCCTGTAATGCATAGCTTGTCTCTGACAGCGAAAGCCCAGAGAAGTATCTACATTTCAGATATTTTGTCCCATTACAATCAGCAGAATTAAATGCTCTGGGCTCTATTTAAGTGGTTCATGATCTGTAGCCTGTTATCGTAGCAGTGTGAAGACATTTCCCAACCATGTCTAGTAAGAAAGAAAACCACAAGTAATACCTGTCTGCATTTGACAGGTACACAGCATTCCAAATGTCAAGATTTAAGAGGTGGGACCTAGTGATGTCCTAATTATTACCCATGAGCTAAAGGTAATTGAGCTTTTAGCACCAAATCATTGCTTGCCATGTCCAGTTTGCATGTGCAATAGTACCATGAGCAGGTATGCACAGAAGTCATAAAAGAAACCATCAAACTGCCTTGGACAGTTTTGTTCTGGAGAGAGGTGACATACAAATGTGCTAAACAAATTAAGTATGGATTTGCAAGCAGATGGTCCTGAGATTTCAACCCACTGCCCTGGGAATACGCCACAGTACTGGAAATGAAATCGCTCCGCAGTGCTCTCTCCATCCCCATACCAAATTGGCTCCATGGCACACTCTGAAGCTACGGAGCTGAGACAGGTAGAGCAAGTGTGGTGGTATGCTCGTGATGAAGCCTCAAAAACATAGGATGTTTATGAAAGCCTATGAGATGACAGTAAAGGCCACCAAGAAAACTTTCTATACAGCCTCCATAGCATCTGCTAGCTCTCACCCAGGCCAATTGTTTGAACTATTCGGTCTTTGACTTCATTGCCGCAAGGCAAACCAAATGATAAGGAATTGGCCATAGGTTGTAAGGCATTTGTGAGCTTCTTTGCAGATAAAGTCTTGTCACTGCCAAGACCACCTGACCACAACTGATACAATAATGGAATTGGAAGTCCCTTGCGCATCTTCTGTTCTGGTTTTGGACCACTTCAGTTGGCTCTCCCAGAAAGAAGTTGAAAGAATCCTGGGAGTTGTGAAGCCAACCACTTGCCTCCTTGATCCATGCCCTTCCTGACTGGTCAAGGCCAGCTAGAAGAGCATTCAGACCTCCCTGGGAGATATATAGTCAATCTATTCCTGTCCTTGGGGATCTTTCCAGCTGGCTTAAAAGAGGCAGTGGTGCACACAAGAAGCCCTTATTGGACCCTATGGTCCTTGCCAACTATCATCCAGTTTTGAATTTACTGTTCCTGGGCAAAATGGTGGAAAGGGCAGTGGCAGAGCAGCCCCAAGTTTTCCTGGATGATGCTGTTATCCTGGGCCCTTTTTAGTCCGGCTTTTGCTCTGACCACAGGATGGAGACCACACTGGTCACCCTCATGGATGACCTTTGGAGACACCTGGATTGAGGTGGGTTGGCACTGCTGTTACTTATTGACTTAACAGCAGTGTTTGACACAGTTGACCATGATCTCTTGGCCCACTGCCTTGCCAACATTGGAGGGGGATTGCCTTACAATGGCTCTCCTCCTTCCTTTATGGTCAGGGACAGAGGGTGGTGCTTGGGAAGGAGTTGTCCCAGCAACATCCACTCCCCAATACTGTTTAACATCTATATGCACCCCCTCACCCAGTTGGCCCAGAGGTACTGGCTGGGTTGTCATCAATATGCTGATGATATCCAGCTGTGTCTGTTGATGGACGGCCAGCCAGACTCCACCCCAGAGGTATTGAACAGGGTATTACAGGCTGTGACTGGATGGTTTCAACAGAGTTGACTGAAACTGAATCCAATGAAGATGGAGGTCCTGTACCTAGGCCATGGGAATCTGGGATCGGGAATCCAGTTCCCAACTCTTGATGGGACACCGTTGGTGCTATCACCAAGGGTGAAGAGCTTAGGGGTGGTCCTGGATGCCTCCTTTTCTATGGAGGCCCAGGTTGTCACCTTTGCTTGATCAGCCTTTTATCACCTCTGGCTGGTCAAGCGACTGGTTCCCTATCTCATGCAGTGGTCACTACCAGACTGGATTATTGTAACTCGGTCTACATGGGGCAACCTTTATTCTTGACCCGGAAACTGCACCTAGTGTAGAACTCAGCAGCATGGGTGTTGAGAGCAACATCTGTGTGGGCACGCATACTACCTGTGTTGTGCCAACTGCACTGGCTGCCAATAGAGTACTGGCTCCAGTTCAAGGTTTTGCTACTAACCTTCAAAGCCCTATGCAGCCAGGGGAAAAGCTAGCTGCTCATTCACCACCAAATCAAATTACAGTTGTGCTCACATTTATTTCCTTGACTATTACACAAGGACCTGGATGGAACAATTTAGTGAAGTAGCAATGCAATCTTAAACAGAGTTACACTGTCCAAAGTCCATTGAAGTTGATGGGTTTAGAAGGGTACAGTTCTGTTTAGGATTGCACTATAAAGCCACAATCCTATGAAATCTGCTTACTGTTTTCAGTGATACCTTCTCCCAAGTAAGACCTACTTCCAAATAAGCAGCACAGGATCCAAGCTCAAAATGGTTGCAACAACCCTATGTGCTGAAAGAAATCGTAGGCATCTGAAGGACAGATGATTTTTCTAGCATATCACAAACAGTAGCATCAAAGGGTTTTCAATTTCATCCAAATTGTTAGCTGTCAGAATAAAAAACAATTAAAAAGGACTTTGGTTTTTAGTCCTGATCTTTTTGATGCAAATACAAGACAGAATATTATTGCAAACAAAAAAAATATCAGAAATGACAGACCTACTGCCTTGGTGCAAATGCACCATTTATCGTTCCTGCTGGCAGATGCATTTGCCAAGAAATGTCTAATGTAATAAAATTAGACAATTTAACCAGCATGGTGGATTTGCCCGTTTTTGCTGTCAAGCATCAATACCAGCACTTAACCCCAGCATCAAGAGACACATGACTAAACTTACAATGTACATTGGGAAAATCTGGATTTGTCAAATAAAAATGTGTATATGCCGAGAGTGAGAGTGAGACAGAGCCTCTGTGCATTTCAAATGCTTTCTATGGGTGGGTGAAATAGAAACCTAATATCCTTTTGCTTTCATCATTAAATAATGTTATAGAAAGTTAAATAATGCACAAAACATACAGTGATCACCCAAATGCTGTCTCACCCTATCAAACACAGGTCAATGCCATCAAGAACTGCTCTATGAAATTCCCTCTACCAGAGCCAGCAAACGCTTTGGAACTACAGAAAGCCTAGAATTGAGACAGAATTACACTAGCATTGTGTAAATAATCAAACTGTGACCTGTGGGGTTAAAACCTATAATTGGAGTGATACTTCAAAGAGATGACTACTTTCTCAGTGCTATTTTGTGCAGCCAGATAGGAAGATGACTTCTTGGGATTTTTATTGGTCGGCGCCCGTTGCTGCAAAAGTGATATTTTCAACAGCTGCTGGTGCATTTGGGCTCTGACAAATTAGAGGCTAACGTGGAGCATTAAAGAACATCAAAGGCTTAATTTAATGTAAAAAACAAGCAAGCACTCCAACTGGATGTATTTTACAGTGAATTAATAATGCAGATTTACACAGAACGTGATGCTTTTACAACTTCATTTATATGACGGTTTGCAGATGATTTTCTCTCTCTCTCTTTTGCACATAAGCATGGTAGACTTAGTGAGTTGATGGATGTTTTTGCAACATTTTATAAACATATAATCTGACCAAATGTCCCTTGCCTTTATGTCATCCTTCCATATGGGGCCTGAAGTTAAATAATTTGCTATGATGTCTTATCTCTGATTGCTTATTTGCTATACAAGGCTACCTATGGACACTTCTGGTTCTTCATTGCACTTATTTCCAATCTCAAAACATAGCTCAAGCCTTTCTGGAGAACGAACCTTGTACCATTCTTCATTTTGGAAAATCATCCATTATGAACAAAATTCAGATCAAGCTTTTCAGAAATCAAACGTGTGACCCCTGAGAAACTTCTTACAAATAAGTGCTAATTGTACAAATATATTAGTGAGAGGAGGAAAAATAGATGCTCATACACAGCTCATTTGAGAAGGGGCATTCTGCTCACAGGCAAGTCCCAGTGAATTAGAATTAAAATTATAAGATGGAAATGACAATAATTTTGTTTTTTTAAGAGCCTTATTACATGATACCACTTGAAGCTGCCTTATGCTGAATCAGACCCTTATTCCATCAAAGTCCATACTGTCCACTCGGACTCGCAACTGCTCTCCAGGTTCTTGGGCACTGGTCTTTCACATCACCTATTGCCAAATTATTTAGATGCTGGGGACTGAGACCTTCTGCATGCCAAGCAGATGCTCTACCACTAAGCCACAGCCCCTGCACCCAAGTATTGACTTTGGTATGATAGATACTGCTGGTCATGGTCCCTTCACTGATTTTTCACTATACATAGGTTTCAGGGGAATCACAATATCCAGCAAAATGTCTTCACTACAGATAATAAGAAATTAGATGTGCACAGCTTTATGAACGACAGCTCTATTCATATTACATTCCTATTACTTTCTACTGTGAAAAAGTGGCATCTGCCTTCAGGTTAAGTGCCTGTAAAATTGCAGCCTTACTACTGTAGTACACAAAATCAATACCAGTTGGTGAACTACTATATCCTATAAGAGGCACCCTCTGTTATTTAAAAAAAACAAAAAAAAAACAAGAGAAAACAGCCCACCTAAGTTGCATCAAAGCTTTCATTTGGATTGCAGTGCAAATAGTATTAGAGCATAGAATGGCTCCTACAGAATAAAGACAACTGGAAAGAGGAAGAGGAGGAGGAGGAGATTGGATTTATACCCTGCCCTTCACTACCTGAAGGAGTCTCAGAGCAGCTTACAATTTCCCTTCCACTCCCCACAACAGACACCCTGTGAGGTAGGTGAGGCTGAGAGAGCTCTTTCGAGAACTGCTCATGAGAGAATAGCTCTGAAAGAACTTGTGACTGACCCGAGGTCATGCCAGCAGCTGCATGTGAAGGAGTGGGGAATCAAACCTGGTTCTCCCAGATTAGAGTCTGCGCTCCTAACCACTACACCAAACTGGCTCTGGATGACAGTGGCTTTTTATTAGTTCATGTTACATTTCATTCTTTCTCACATTTTAATTGAAAGTTAAGTGCAATGAGGAAGACACTCAGTCCAGATACTGTCATAACATTTATAATTGAAAGTTTGGAACTTTACTGAGGTTCCACTAGACTCCTCAGAGAGATTAGCATGAATGGTATTCTTACACTATTCTCATCTAGTGTAAACCCTCCCAGGTTTTGGCTGCTCTCTGCATTCAGTTCACTATAAACTCTCAAGCCCCACAAATCCTGTGTACCCAGCAGTTGCTCACATGGCAGATCTGGGAAACTCTAGGTTGTACACTGGCAGCATAGTCCCATAATCTTCAGCATCTCACAGATGAAAATAGGGATGCATTTACCTCAATGTCCTCTGTACGCATTGTTCAGCACTGTTCCATGCAGAAGTCATTTATTCTGCAATAGACTTTGCAAGGGATGTCTGTTACCCTAAAAATGTGGATCCTGTTTTCCTAAGCTATTTTCTTCTCTGGGACTGCACCCTTGAGAGTCAGAGAGAGATTTGCTTGTACCTGCACAGCCCAGAAATGGACAGGATATAGTAACAAGCTGGTTGTTCCCTCCTGATTACAGATAGCGCACCTGCTTTGCAGCTTGTGGGAGGAAAAGAGGTTTTCAGTAGGGATTACAGAGCCACTGGCTGAGTCTTTGCTGTTCCCAAGGGAAAGGCCAGTGCACTTGCCCTGCCAGCATTTTTTTCCTTCCAGCACAGTTCCAATACCAGAATCCAGCCGAGCTGAGAAAAAAATAGGCTAAAAGATTCAGTGAGGTAAGATGGGGGGAAGGGTTTCAGTCCTCCACTTGATTCATTTTTGTTTAAACACAGATGCCTGGGAATTTCTGGAGAATTCTACAGAAGGAGGAAAACTCAGTCACATTCTTCCCTGGGTCTGTTTGGCAATTTTAGTTGCTTATAACACAGGGACAACTTTTCCTATCTCTGAAATTTGACAGGAAGCCTCCGTTGCCAAAGCAGTAAAGCCCTGATCAATTTTCTCCGAATAGGGTGGGGAGGGGAAACCAGAAATGGAAATGTGTTTCTCACTTCACCCACTGGAGGGGGGAGGTGATCCAAAGGAAGATAATTACAATAAATGTCTATGGATACTCCTAGATAATACCAATGCTTTATGACTTTACAAAGTATAACAAATATGGGCATGAAGATGGTTTTGAACAGGTCCATACTGTCTTGCGATCTGCCAAAGATGTCTTTTTGGCTATGCTAAGGCAATAAATATTAAAGAATTGTTTAAGGTAACCCATTCCATGGAAGCTCACCTTTTGCAGCCTGACTATCTTATTCTATATGTGTCACTTTCAAAAGGAAACTCAATTTTGGAGAAAGAGGGCACTAAACTTGTGAAGCCGCCTTATGCTGCATTGGAACACTGGTCCATCAAGATTGGCAGTCCTTCTTTGTGGTTCATCTTTTCTTAAAATGATTAAGGCAATCTACAAAAGACAAAATGCTAAAATCATAATAAATGGTGATACAACACAAAATATAGAACTACAAAAAGGAATGAGACAAAGATGCCCGCTCTCCCCCTTACTATTTATCTTTACTCTAGAAACACTGAATGACTTAATAAGAGAGAATAAACAAATAAGAGGATTGAAAATAAAAGAAGAGGAATTCAAACTCCAGGCTTTTGCTGATGATTTAGTCTTTATTTTGGAAGATCATATAGCATCTATTACAAATTTGATTAAAACAATTCAAGAATAAGGTCAAGTGGTGGGACTTAAAATTAACTTTAAAAAGACAAATATCCTTACGAAAAATTGTGACCCAAGACAAATACAAGAAGTTTCTTCGATGGAAGTGACAAAAAAGTTAAATATCTTGGTATTGTGATGACGAATAGAAGTAGCTCTCTGCTAGAAGATAACTATTATACACTTTTGAAAGATATAAAGAAAGACCTTATAAAGTGGAAAGATCTCCAACTATCCTTTATGGGTAGGATAGCAGCAATAAAAATGAATGTGCTACCAAGAATACTCTTTTTAGCTCAGAATCTACCGATATTTTAAAAATGCAATATTTTAATGATCTGGATAAGGTCATTAGGCAATTTATTTGACATCCAAAGAAACCAAGGATTAGATGGAAGGCCTTGCAGGATGGAACAGAAAGAGGAGGATTTGGATTCTCTAATTGGAACTTATACTATAAAGTGGCATGCTTAGGTTGGATAAAAAACTGGATAACTAGAAAATATCAGAAATATGAAACTGGAAAGTCATGATTTAAGTATGGGATGGCATGCCTACATTTGGTATGGAAACTATAGAATACACTCAAATTTTCAACATCATACCATAAGAGGAGCCTTAATAAAAACATGGAGAGAAATAAAAGAATGTTACTATCCTAAAATTCCAAGATGGGTATCACCATTGGAAGCCTTTATAAAGCCTACACTAATCAATAAAGAAAAAAGAGTATGCTATGAAGATCTTCTAGATTAAACAGACAAATTAAAACAGGAGGAAGATCTACATTTACAAAATATCCATCTAACTTGGTGGGAAAATACACAATAAAAATACAGATTTAACAAAGATAGTAAAACCAGTTTCTTTAAACAAAAAAATGAACTGGATAAAATCTGGTTGTCTACAGATGACAAAATGATTAGAAAATTATATAATTTCCTATTAGAAGAATATACGCAAGATGAAGTAGTTAAAACAACAATGATCTCATGGATGCAAGATATAGGGTATAATATAGATTTAGAGTTTTGGCAAAAAACTTGGAAAGTTACAAAATTTATGAGATCTACCTCATATAAAGACAATATATATAAAGTCTTTCATAGATGGCATTGGTGTCCTGATAAAATTGCAAAGTGTTTCCCAACCACGACAAATAACTGTTGGAAATGTATATGTGGGTACTTATTATCATATGTGGTGGAAATGTAGTAAGATATACAAATTTTGGGATAAGATTCATAAAATAATATATTAAATAATGGATATTGATTTGGCACTAAAGCCTGAAAACTATTTGTTAAATATCCTCCCAGACAGTTGTACTCAAAGCGATTGTTATCTTATAACTTAAATTATAACATCAGTTAGAATTATTTCAGCCAATGGCTGGAAAACTGAGAGAATCCCCACTATGGAAGAGTTGATACATAGATTGCTTGAAGTAGCAGAAATGAATAGGCTAAATGTTGTATTGCAAGGAAAAGATGATAATTTGTATCAGAAGAGATGGTCACAACTCTGTGGATCTAGACTTGAAAATGTATATGTAACTATTTGATTCATCTTTATGTAATTATAAAATTATAAATAAATTATATATAAAAAAAGATTGGCAGTCCTCTCAGGTCTTTGGCTGAGATCTTTCACATCACCTACTATCTGAACTCCTTAGCTGGAGACAGCGGGGATGGAACCTGAGATCTTCTGAATGTCAAGCAGCCCTTCCCCATTGTTCTGACCACTGCTCTATCACAAGCCAGAACAGGTATTACTTCCTGTTATATACCCAGATTTCCTAAGGATCTGAACTTACCCAAAGCCAAGGTTTCACTATGAAACAGTAATAAGGATTTTTTAAATTATGTAGATGCAAACAGAGAGCCAGCCCATTGTGGAGCTGGTGTGGCATAGTCGATAGAGTGTTGGACTAGGATCCTGGGAGACCTGGGTTCAGAATCCCCACTTCTACCACAGGTCTGTCACAAATTCTCAGCATTGCCTACCTCACAGGATTGTTGTTGTGAGAAAGTGGATGGAGAATGACGTTCTAAGCCTCTTTTAGTCTCAACTGGGGAGAAAGCAGGATGTAAATAAATGAATACATAAATACAAATGCATACGGTTAGCATGTCAGGCTAGAACCTGGGAAAACCACATTTAAATCGCCACCCTGACACAGAAGATCGCTGGGCATCCTTGGGCCTGATACTCCCTCTATTTCTAACATGCCTCACAGAGTTGTTGCTGTGGGGATAAAAATGGAGGAGAGGAGAATGATATTGTAAGCCACTCTAGATCCCTATTGGGGAGAAAAGCGGGGTATAAGTATCAAAATAAACACTAATGCATATACATGGATTCTCTAACATTTCTCTTTTTTTTCTAAAGTAAAGCTGACAACAGCTTCCTGCCACAATTGTCAGCTTTGTTTGATTTGTTACAGTAATAGCCAAAAAAAAAGGAAATGCTACTAAACAATAAACAGAAAATTATACGTTCACTACTTTTTTTCTCGACAGAATGTAAAGAGCATCACAGCTTGTCTAACTACAGCAGCAGTCAGCTTCAGAACAGTGGACAGAGGAACATTCAACACCATTCACAGTCAGATAACATGTCGAGCATATGATGGAAATAGGATTGCCAGTTTGAAGATTCTCAATTTTGCCCCATAATAAATCACAGTAAGCACCCTCCCTCATTAATTTTCCTGAAATCTCCAAATGGGAAACAAAATATTAATTTTGTTCAGCCTTAGGCATTGTTGACAGTTAAGGTACTCACTAAATCACTGATCTTCTATGCATTAATATTAGATTTCTTCTGCAAAAAAAATCACAAAACCCATGGGTATAAGGTTCACTTTGTCATAAATGTAATGAATTGTTTTGCAACATGATTAATTTGTCAAAAATGGAAAGTATATCTATTGGGCAGGCAAGACTTCTGAGCAAACTAACCTACCTTATAGTCATGGTAATACTCACAGAATTATGTAAATTAATTGAGTCTTTCAATGTTGCATAAAATGCTACTACTAGGGACAAGGCATGGAACATTAGTCTGTTCATCCACCAAAAGAGTTGCATTTTAAAAGGCAGGCATCTCTTCACAAGGGAGATCTCATGGCAGAAGGTCTTTAGAAACACAGTCTTGGGGGGGGGGGTTCCTGCAAACCTACAGACTTTCAGCCATTCAATGGAGAAGTTGTGTATGTGCGTTTGTGTATAAAACTAAATTTTCAAAACAACTGTTAAGCAGGCTACAGCAGTATTATATTGCCATCTTCCTGTTTCAGGCAAAGGGATAGAAAAGATTTACATGATGATAAAGTGATATCTGTCCAAGCAGTAATAAGAATCTTACTAGCATAATCTCATTTGCAAATCTTAAACTCATGGTGCACTACATTGAAAACCAAGATATTTAACTTACAGTGAAAAAACTATGTGCGTTTACTCAGATGCGCATCCTGGTACATTCTGTGGAACTGACTCCCTTGGAAGGATGCACAGTAAAGTTCTCTAAATGTGAAGAAAAGCTGAGGGCCCATGCGGAATTGCAGGGCAGAGGAACAGTTTGGCGCCCACAACCCGAATCCAACAGCCCGCAGCCATCACGGCCGTTGGGCTGGGGGAGGCGTTTTTGCCTCCCTGTCGGAGGAGGCAAGCAAGTTGGCACCAAAGCGCCAATCCGGGGAATTCAGAGGGAGGCGGGGCCGAGCATTTAAAAGCTGGCCCCTCCGGCCCTCACAGGCAGCCCCGCGTGGTTTCTCGGCCCACCCTCCCGCCCTGTTGATAGTGCAGGCTGTGGCTGGTCGCCCGGTTTAGGGGGCCAGGTAGGAATTTTTTCAGCTCTTCCTGTTTGGCTGGTGGAAGAGTTGTTTTTCGCCTACCTTGCACTGCGGCGGTGGTGCAGGTGTTTTGGGGTGAGGCCTGGTTAGTTAGAATGGTCACTTTCATTGGCAGGGTTATAGGCGAAAATTCAGTTTGCGGTACGGTGAGCACCAGCCAATACCCATTATTTGGGAATGAAGGAGTCGGTGAGTACAGTCTTTGTGCCTTGCGGTATGGGGCGGGGAAAACTGACGGCCTTCAGGAACGCCCCGATTGAGTCAGCTCTTTGAGCCTAGCGGCTCGGGGGTTGGCTCTGTGGGGTGGTCCTGTAATGGCTAGCCGGCCGGGCGGAAGCCATCGTTGATGGCTAACGCTTGGGGCAGGGTGGCTCGCCCTATGTCAACGAGATAAGGGAGGGGTCACGGATCTCTGGCCTTATCCATACCGCAAAACTGTGTTGCCCTTGCCGTTGGTTGGTTGGTTGGTTTTATTAAAGTTGTTATTTTAATAAAGTGGCCCAATAGTTAATACCAGCACCAGTGTCTGCCTCATTATTCCAACTTGGGGGGCAAATCCTCCCTCCTAGATTCTCTAAACTCTCAAGAGCTTCAGCATCTAACTTCCCCTTCCTTTGTTTTTTTAACTGACAGATGAATACATAAAGCTGTCATCTACTGTGTCTGACCATTGGTCTATCAAGGTCAATATTGTCAAGTGGAGCATTTTAAATTCCTGTCAGATCATCTGGGTTTTTTTTCCTCCTTTTGGTTAACTTATAAAGTCATAGTTGTCCAGAGACAGCATCTGTGCTTGCCTCTGCAGATAGTGGTGGCTGGCAGCATGGCTCCCTTCAGAAGTCTGGCCCCCACTCCCCCTCTCGAGCCTAGAGTGGATGAAGAGAGGAAAAGCCTCCTGAACCAGGCAGCCCTTGGGGAGCTCATGTCAGCTGACACCAGCCTAAAACTCAAAATCTCATCACGTCAGCAGACTGGGGTTGCAGAGGCTGCCAAGAGCTATATAAGCTATTGTGGCTAAGGCCAGGGAGAGGAGCAACAAGCTGGCTCTTCTCCCAGACAATGCATGGAGGAGGAGGAGGAGGAGGAGGACTCCTTAAGGAGTCTCAAAGTGGCCTGCAATCACCTTCCCTTCCTCTCCCAACAACAGGCACCTTGAGGGGTAGGTGGGGCTGAAAGAGCTTTGAGAGAACTGTGATTGGCTTAAAGTCACCCAGCAGGCTTCATGTGGAGGAGGAGTGGGGAATCAAACCCAGTTCTCCAGATTAGAGTCTGCCACTCTTAACCACTACACCACACTGGCTCTACACCACAGCCTGAAGGGAGGAGAAAGAGAAGGGCAAGCATGAAAGCAGAATTCAGTCTACTTCATTTCTGACACTTCAAACAAAGGTCCAAACTCCAGACCACCTCTTCTTCATTTTTTTGGTACATTTGTGGATTTTGGATTTTTCAAGCACTTTTGTAATCCACCCACGGGTCAGCCAGTTTACTATTATATAAAACCACATGACCACACAGTGCCCACCTCCTGTGAATTCTTCATGCAATTTTAAAAATCTTTTCACCTAGAACATGCATAATATTTATCAGCAGAGAAAAGGTTTCATTGGGATCTTTTAAAAATATGCTTTGCACTTGCACAATTTGATACCTCATTCCTCCTGAAAAGTTCTTTCTTTTTTTAAAAAAAAAAAAATAATAATCCCAAATTTGCATATATAATTTTTGGAAAATACTGTGTTATTTCAGAAGTTTTGGGATTTGAAATTTCCAATTACATGAAACATGATGATTGAATATGTTTCATCCAGTGCCATGTTTTCATTCTAATAATCACTTTTTCTCATATGCCTTGTATTCTATTTTGGGTACTTTTAAGCGAAACTGTACAGTATTAGTTGCTGTGAAATATCAGCTAAATGTTAGTATGTAATGGATGAGATGCCTACTTACTACTATAGATTTACAATAAGTTTTCTCCCCAGAAAGCTGTGTTAGAAATTAGAACAATTGTCAGGCTATAGCTTGAATTACCAAAAGGCTTGAGCTCAGAAGGAAATGACTTAACACATCTATTGTATTCTGAAATGTCACCAGAACCACCAGACAATACAATGTACTCCCCCTTCCCTGTTTGCCTTGGAAAGCTATTAGCACTGGCAGAGCAACTAACTACTGTACAGGTGTGCAGCAAGAGGAAATACAGCCCTGTGACTAAATTGACCATATTTTGACCACTTATGTCTACAAACCCATAGAGAGCAGCTGGAGAACAGGGCAGTAAGCAGCCTCTCTGCCCACTAAAATACTGCAGAGGCTACTTATCTGATCATGCACACCAAGGACTTCTTGTGAGGCTTAAGAAGGATAATTCAGATTGTGCAACTCGTGTACATGTGTGCATACACAGAGAAATAGTTAGATACAGCTGGATTGTGGCTATGAATTAGTCCCATTGACCTTAGTGAGGAATTTCTAATCACTAAGAATTTATTTCATTTTTTTAATTTCCACCTTTTCTCTTAAGTATCTCAGGTTGGCCTTCCTTATATCAGGACATGAAGGGAGAGCAGGGAAGGCAGAGTGGGAGGACCCTGCTGCCAGCTACAGCATCTTAGTTGTGCTTTGGTTCTGATCTTTCTGTCTCAGGTTTGTGTCTTTGGTGAAGCCAAGAGGTGTGAGCTGAAGGGCTCTTGGCCCTTGGCTCTAAGCCTGTGGCCTGGACAACTAATCTGTTGGACTGACTCCAGTGTTGCATAGTGTTTAGAGTGCTGGACTAGGATCAGGGAGACACAGGTTGGAATCCCCACTTTGGCCATGGAAGCCTGCACGGTGCCCTTGGGCCAGTTACACACTCTCAGCCTAACCTGCCTCATAAGGCTGTTGTGAGGATAAAATGGAGGAGAGGAGAATAATGTGAGCTGTTTTGGGTCCCCACTGAGGAGAAAGGTGGGGTATAGATAAATGAAATAAATATTTTGTATATATAATTATTTGTTTTTCTATATGTAAATTTTATTGTATTGTACCTAATAGATTGTATGGGGGTATTTTTTTTCTTGCATTTGTGTGTGTGTTCGTCCATGCATGTGTGTGTACCCATGTCTAGAAGAAGAAGAAGAAGAAGAAGAAGAAGAAGAAGAAGAAGAAGAAGAAGAAGAAGAAGAAGAAGAAGAAGAGGAAGAGGAGGAGGAGGTTCCCTCCCCCTCCCCACAACAGATACCCTGTGATGTGGGTGGGGCTGAGAGAACTCTGACACAAACTGCTCTTTTTCAAGGACAGCTGTGCCAGAGCGTGTGACTGACCCAAGGTCACATCAGTAGGTGCAAGTGGAGGAGTGGGGAATCAAACCCGGTTCTCCCAGATTAGAGTCCGCGCACTTAACCACTACACCAAACTGGTCATGGTGACCTCTGGCGACTCCTACTGAGGCACAGAGGACATTCAGAGAATTGGCTTGATAGCCTGGCCTCTGGCCTACTGGCCCTGATATTCTCTGGAGGTCTCCCATCCAAATACTTGCCGGGGTCAGCCCTACTTAGCTTCCGCGATCTGATTAGATCAGGCTCACCTGGGCTATCCAGAATTCAGGGCTCTCATTGTATTTTTATTTGTTCTAAACTGCTTTGAGTTCTGTCCAGGAGAACACCAGTCAATAAATATCCTAACTATGCAACTAACTTCAAGACTGAGCAGGAATTTGAGTGTTCCTTGTTGGCTCTCTCAGAGTTCTTACCAGAATGAACGGGGGCTTACTAGGATTATGATTGCTTGGGACTGCCACTTTAAGACCCCATTACAATGCATATAACTGTGGCCACAGCCCTTCTGAGACAGAAATGATTGTTGCCAATTTTGCTGTCCTCTAGCTCCACCCCCTACTGCTCCAGGCAACCCTACTATGTTGGGGATATTTAGAAGAATGGGCTGTACTTCTGTAGTGTTCACATATATATTAAGAAAAGGAGTGCATCATACTTCTTTTCTCCCAAGGAGATCGGGAGCTTTCAAAGAGAGATTTTATGTTCAAAGAAACAAGAAATGATGATGCAGGAGTAATTTGTGTTTCATCTTTTCCACTTTTGTAGTCAAAGAAAATGGATGCTGAAGATCTCTTCTCACAGTGAAGCTCTTTGAAGCTCTTCCCATTGGGAGGGTCCTTACGTTTTGCTTCCCACCAGGGCCAGCTCACCCGCTAGGCGAACTAGGCATTCACCTAGAGCGCGAGCTGGCCCTTAGGGCGCCAAAGTGCTCTCCTGCAGGGCGCTGGTGCCGAACTGTGCCTTGCGCCCTTCCCGCCACTGGGACAGCCACCGGTGGCTCTCCTGCAGGGTGCTGGTGGCGGCGGAGGAGGAGATGGTGGAGGAGAAGGAGGGCGGGGAGGTGAGCTCTCCCCCTGGGCACCGTCTTGCTGCTTGGCCCCCAAGCTCCGGCGGACATTGGCTCACGCTTGCCCGTCGGTGGTGCCTCCTCCTCGCCCCACCGCCCCGTGCCCAGGATGTCCTTCCCGCAGCTGGCGCCGAACTGTGCCTCCCCCCTCCACGCCCTCTCCAGGAATTCCCATCCAGGAGGTGGCAGTGACTTCCCCGGAAGTCTGGAAAAGAGCTCTGCCCATGCTCAGGGGCACTCTCCTGCCTCAAGCCCGAGCAAGCCCTTCGGATCAGCAGTGGTGGCCCAAGAAGCCCCCCGGCCCCGGGGCCCCCCCAGGCCCCCCCCCCCCGGCCAGCCCACACACATCCTGCAGCGCCATCCTACCACCCCGGCTATGCCCAGCAGCGAAAGCGGCAGCGGTTCTGTGCCAAGCCCTCCCCTCCCTTTCCCACCTCGCCACCCCCAGCCCGCAGCGGGAGGGAGGCTGGGAGAACCCCCCATGTAGATTTCCCCCATGGCACAGTGAGGATTTTGCCAAAGCAGCCGCTCTGCCCTCGGTCTCCCCCCCCCCCCCGGTCATGCGCAATTTTTAAATAGAACATAAGAGAACATAAGAGAAGCCAATGTTGGATCCGGCCAGTGGCCCCTCCAACTACAACACCTTCTTGCCCTACACTGCCAACCTTAGCCTTTTCTCGCAGATGGTGAGCCCGGGGACGGGGGCGGCAGCTGTTTTCCAGAGCAACCCCCTCCCCGTTGAGCCTCTCAAGGTTCCTTGTTCAAGGTGGCGCCCTCCTCTCCCCCCTTCCCCGCCGTCTTCAGGCCCCACCAGGAGGTTGGAATCGCCTGGGGGGCACGGGCGCCACAAGCTGGCCTCACCTAGGGCACGAAGACACCTCGGGCCGGCCCTGCTTCCCACTTGACACTGGAAGTGAACAATGTTCAAGAATGAACCCTAAGCGTCCTTCAGCATTTCTCTGAATGCCTGAACTGACTCTAGGTAAAACCACAGCAGGATATCCCATGTTCCTTTGTCTACTTCCAACACTGCAAATAAACACATTCTATATGGTAGGCAGTAGCCACTGGGAAAGAGCTAAAGATGGTTACAGTCTTGTAGCCTTTGAATGAATAAAGAGCACGTGCTTCTCTTTAATGAGGAACCTCTATTCCTGTTCTCTCCTATTGATCTGGAAGGGGACTTTTCTTGCATGTCCTGTATTGCGATGGCATATGCCTGATATTTAGGAATTTGTTAGGCTCTAACTTGGGATGGTAGGAGTAGTGTAGCCTCATATGGCTTAAAAGGTAAAGGTAAAGGTAAAGGTTCCCTTGTTCAAAAGCCAGTCGAGTCCGACTCTAGGGTTGTGGTGCTCATCTCCGTTTCAAAGCCGAAGAGGCAGCACTGTCCGAAGACGTTTCCGTGGTCATGTGGCCGGCATGACTAAACACCAAGGCACACGGAACGCTGTTACCTTCCCACCAAAGTGGCACCTATTTATCTACTTGCAGTTTCTTGCTTTCGAACTGCTAGGTTGGCAGGAGTCATATGGCTTAGGCAGGGATAATTAGCAAGCACCCTGAGACATCTAAGAATGAAGGGTGGTTTACCCAATCCAGCATCTCACTGTCTGTGCAGCTGCAGGTTTGCGAGAGGACTCTTTTGGTGCTGAACATAATCCACTGACCTCTAGCTGCCATATGGCAAGCAGGGAGAAGATGACATTTAAGACAGCGCTGCACAGGTTCAACTGAAAGCTATTAACTTTATCTCTCATGGACAAAGCAGGAAGCACTCTGGGAAGAAGAACTAGGGAATGGTTTGGCTATGTAGCTGTAGGGAACTGTCCTAAAAATGACATTCACCTAGGGGTTACCAACCTCCAGGTGGAGCCTGAAATTTTCCTGGAATTACAACTGGTCTCCAGATGACAGAGATCAATTCCCAAGGAGAAAAGAGCAGTTTCAGAGAGCAGACTCTATGGCATTACATCCCTCTTGAACTCTCTCCCCTGCTCAAACTTTATCTTCCCCAGGAATCTCAGTCATAGTTGGCAACCCGACCCCAACCTTAGCTACAAAAACTTCAGTCTCTGTTAATTCGAGTCAGCAATGCACTCAAATGCATGGCACTTTATAAGAACTGTAATTAAACGACAATAACTGAACTTGGGCCTATTTATTACTTGCTGGTGCACGATAGCACTGATCATAACTTCACAGGATAAGAACAAAGATCATTCAGTTCAAACAGATTCCTGGCATCCATGGGTTGTCAATTTTTGAAAATCTGTTAGAGGAAGATTTTGACATACTCGCCCCCATTATCTGACCCAGAATGAAAGAATGCCAAGAAAGCCAAAATAAATAATGGAACATATTGCTATCAGGACTGGAGCCCAGAATCAGAAACTTGAATGTCATCAGATGAAGATTCATATGAAGCTGCCTTATCATGGTACATCAAGGTCAGTATTATCTACTCAAACTAGCAGCAGCTCTCCAGTGTCTCAAGTGGAGGTCTTTTGCATCATTTACCACCTGACCCTTTTCACTGGAGATGCCAGGGATTGAACCTGAGACCTTCTGCATGCCAAGCAGATGCTCTGTCACAGAGCCACAGCCCCTTCAGTGCACCACGACCCCACTCTGAACAAAAGAAATAATTATATATAAATTGGCCAGACTAGTAAAGAAACCTCTTCACAATAGACCAGAGCACATCATGTGATTTTTCCTGACTTCTGTAAAAGCTTACAGGCACCAGATACCACCTTGATTAATGTTTTCTCTCCCCATTTCACTCAACAAGAGCTATATCTGAGAACATACCCTACACTCTTACTTCTATATGTATCTACAAGCAACAGTGTAAAGATTTTCTGTGCTCCCAGGCCTTAAACATACATTTTGGTCTTTACTGTTGTACTCTGAAAATTCTAACATAGTGTTTGCTGCCAATGCTCCCTCTAAGGTATGGAGTCTTGTGAGCAAAAATCCTACTTTGTGAGCTACTGGCAGTAAAGTTGTGAGTGAGCGATTTGGCAACTGCATAGATCAGTTTGCTTTGGAGCTGTCCATCCTAAGCTAAGACAAAAATTTGAGAGCTAGAGGCTAAAAAACTGTGAGCTAGCTCACACTAACTCAGCTTAGAGGGAACACTGGTTGCTGCAGAGGTTGCTAGCAAAGGCACTAAAGTGCTGCAAGATCTGTTGAAAAAGCTTAGTTTAGCAGTACAGAACAGCTCAGGTTTAGCAGGCTGGTATTCCTTTCTTGCAACACCACCTACAAATTCTTGATTTTAGGGTGGCAACCTCAGCTCTTCCAGGCCTGACATTAATTGTCAATAACACATATTTTAAAACTACATGGAAAGCTAAACAGGCCAAGTCTTAACATCAGAGCAGAAGCAAAAGGAAAGAGCCTCACCAACTGGTTTCTCCCACTGATTGTGCAGCAGCAGCAGATCCATACAAAGTGAGTATAGATTATTTCCATTGAATTGAACTGTATTCGGGATGCACTGAAAGCCAGAGAGTCAGGATCCTTCCTCCCCAGCATTCCAGTGTGATGATTCTGCTTTATTTGTCAAGAAGACACTGCTCTTGTTCAGGTGCTGAAGCAAAAGCCACTGTTTGCATGGCTGCAAGTGAGCTGACCATCTGCAATCAGGCTCAGACCTGGGTTAATAAACAGGACGCATGACCAAATGAAACTGTTTAGCTCCAGGGTGCCAGAAAGGCACTACAAACCGAGCACACTGATTACACCTTGCAATTCATTATCCATGTAAATCATTTAGACAGAAATCTTGCAGAGACAAGTACATTCACCAAGTGAAGTGGCATTGCCAGGGTATATTATCTATATATATACAGGTTGTATATCTGTAAAACGAAAAAGCTTAGTCGGTGGCAAAATTTAGTTCAGAGAAGAGCTGACTTATCCATTAGGCACAGTAGGCACAGTGCCTAGGGCCCACAATACTTTTAAGGTTTCCCTTGCTTGAAAGCTAGTTGAATCCAACTCTAGGGGTGGTGCTCATCTCCATTTCCAAGGCAAAGAGCCCAAGCTGTCCGAAGACTTCTCCGTGGGCATGTGACCGGCATGACTAAACACCAAGGGACATGGAATGCTGTTACCTTCCCACCAAAGTGGTACCAATTTATCTACTTGCAATTTCTTGTTTTCGAACTGCTAGGTTGGCAGGAGCTGGGGCCAGAGACATGAGTTCACTCCGTCATGTGGCATTAAGGTCTCAAACTGCTGAACTACAGACCTTCTGGTCTGCAGCTTAATGTCTTAACCTCTGAGCCACTGCGCCCCCTACAATACTCTTAGGGTGCCATGAAAATGTTTTAATTTCTTTCAAAATCAAAAGAAAAAATAAACTTTTAAGGTTCAAGGGAATGTTTTAATTTTTTCTCACATCAGAAAAAAAATGAAATGTTTACGGCTCACAAAAATCTATTAAATTTTGCCTAAAACAGAAAAAAAAATGTTGAAGTGTTTAAAGTTATATCAAAATAATTTAATTATCTTTTTATGGAGGAAGGGGGTGGGACCCACAAAGGCAAAAGTTCCTATAACCCATGAAATTCATAATGCAGCCCTGGTTCAGAATCTGTTTTTAATTATAAAAAAAAGTGCTGTCATCTTCTAGAGTGACTAAAAAACAAACAAACACACATCCAAAGATGTGAAATAACAAACAAAACAACAAAGGGGGGGAACACGGGGGTTATTTGAGGACTTTTTCATTTTTGTTCAATGGGAAAATTGAGAAAGTTTGAAAACACTGAAAAAAACCTATAAAATATTATCATTTTTAAGAAGCATTTCTGCACTACCCCCCCACACACACACACCCCTGAAGTTTATGATGGGTAATGGGGTAGCTGGAAACTCTTACAAAATCTTTTTCACTTTAAGAATGCATGAAATGCTTTTTACAAGTATTTTCTTACACAAAATGAAAAAAAATGAAAATTCTGGGAAACACTGCAAATTTGACTCCTATGATTTCTTTTTCCTTTAGGAATGAGTGAATGAATTCTACTCAAAATTTGCAATATGTTTTTTTTTTTTAATTTACGACCATCTACAACCTTAGACAATGATAATTCCTATGTATACTGTAGACATACACGACATTTTCAGGATTTTTTGTTTAAATGTAAATAATTCTGGCAGTGATTAATATGCTACAATGTGTATAATGACAACATATTATTAAAGATTTCTGTGCTTTCAGTGTTATAAAGTTTAACTTGATATCCAAGTAGGCTTGTAGAATTGTGCCTGTATATAAATAATACACTTTCTTTAATTTACTACTGAATTTCTTTTCGATCTTCATTTTTACCCTACCTCTCAGAAGGCAAAAACTAAGATCGATGTGCTATGATAGCATGGAGTTTCTCAAGTATTTGGCTTACTTGCAACTTTTCCTATAGAAAACAAGTACAGTGATGCTTGTAAATTACAGAAATACACCAAACAGCATTATGGGTTTTCGAAGCTGAAGTGATGCAATTTTTGTTGTTAAACCAGTAAAACAAATAGGCTTGTCAGGAAAGTAAGTATTCCATATATTTTTAATTTTCCCCAAACGTTCTTTTTTGCCCAGAATTTTTTTTCTAAATTTCCAGGAATTTTAAACATCTAAGCCTACTGTGCATTGTTTAAGGATACATTCTTAACAAGTGAAATAATCAGAGGCAAAATTTTCATCCTTACATATTTCCATTTTGACAGTCTGAGTGCAGAACTATGTTGCACTAGCAACTATGTGACTGATGTTTTATAATGGGGGGGGGGGCATACAGCATAAGGATGTCAGTAGGCAAAGGTGCTAAGAAACAAAGATTCCTTCTGAGGCATTACAGACATCAAAAAGGCCTAACTCAAATGCCATATTTAAAACAATAACATGGCTTGCAGTTAGCATGAACAGGCTAATCTATGTGCACCATACTTATTCCCCTTCTTCCCACCCATCTACCAAAGAGACCCAAAAATGTACTCCCATTTTATCTTCTAATCACCCTATGAAGTAGTTTAGGCTAAGAGAACAGGACACTCCTCTCACCTCAGGTTGCCAACCTCTAGGTGGTGCCTGGACTTCTCCCAGAATTACAACTGACCTCCAGTCTATAGAGATCAGTTCTACTGAAGAAAAAGGCAACTTCAGAGGCCATACTCTGTACTATACCTTAGATTTTAGGTGAAATCCTTCTCCAAATTACTTCCCAAAGAAATTTCTCCAGGCCAGAGTTGGCAACCCCACCCTTACCTTACCCTCAAGAAATGTCACGAGTGTCTTGTCCAGCTTCCCAGGCCTGCAAGGGAATAGGGCCCCTGGAATTTTCTTTCCCCCATCCTTTCATTTTGCTGACAGAGTGACAGTGCCTAAGTTTCTCCTCACAGTTCTGCTCAGATCTACCCACTGGTTTATTTCTGGTCTCAGAACCAGTTGGAGGAACCGGGCTAGCAACAGTGTGGGGAGCACCTACCAGAGAGAACTGATAGGGGCTTAATTTTCCAAAACTGATTGAAATTTTCCACTCACCAATATACGCCAACAAGCCCCCCCCCTCTTCATTAGTTTACACTGGGAAGTCAGTGCTTGCCTTGTTTCACCCAAAGAAGGATCGCCATAGCCATGTAGCAAGATGTACAAACAACAAAGATACTGCTGAATTAGTAGTACACAGCAGAAAGGAAGCCTTCCTAACAGCACCACATGCTGTGATGAGGCAGAAATTAGGGCACAGAAATAGTTTTCTTTGATTACTGAAACACAACAATATTTCTGAAACTGTGGCTTTTGCGATTGTCAAAATCAGAAGAGGCTACTTGCAATTTCATTCGTTCTCTATCAAAAAAGAACTTTTGAATGTCATAATGACAGTCAGTGGCTCCATCATAATTCCAAAAGTTTATGATTCTTAATATTTCACACAGCTGAAATCTGTGATTGCTTTCTTATGGCTTTAGGTCAGGAGAGGACAAACGTTATGTTTCTGGGACCTGCCAGTAACAGAACAGTGGGTGGAGCCAGCAACAAAATGGTGGCTTGTACAAAAATTGCAGTGGTTCAGAGCAGGTCTGCAGTGTGTGGGTGAGGAAACTTTTCAACTGTTGTTTTCTCAAAGCAAGTCTCTACCCCAAATTGTAACTTCCCTGCAGGGGAAACTGTAGTGACCTCTCTGTATTCCCTCAAAGAAACATACAACAGCTTTGATGCATGGCAAAAAAGTCAATCCCCAGCTCCTTTCCTCCTGGCCAAAGCAAGAAGAATTGGTTTTTATACCCTGCTTTTCTCTACCCAAAAGAGCCTCAAAGTGGCCTACAATCGCTTTCCCTTCCTCTCCCCACAACAGACACTTTGTGAGGTAGGTGGGGCTGAGAGAGTTCTGAGAAAACTGTGACTGGTCCATGGTCACCCAGCAGACTTCATGTGGAGGAGGAGTGGAGAATCAAACCAGTTCTCCAGTTTAGAGTCTACCACTCTTAACCACTACACCATGCTGGCAAGGTGTGTATGCATACACATGAAGGAGGAACAGAAGAGGCAAATGGGAAAGGGTGCTGGTGCTGGTGCTGCTGTTTCCCCATCCAGAGTAAAAGTTCATGCATGTGTGTGCCTCTTTGTACTTTGCATGAAAGAGAGAAGCTGCTGAGATAGCTCTAAATGGAAACATAACAAAGTGGTTACAGCAGCACAGGGAGCTACATTTAATAGCTTGGAGAGTGACTGGTCATTCCCTGGCCCTCTGGGGTCTTCTGCCCATCCCAGTTTAGGTAATAGATCAGTTTCAACTTATTGCACCAGTACATAAGCCTGTCCACATGTTACAGTGAATGCATGTACATCCTGCCTGTACATGCACACATGTACTTGTAAGGAAGAGCCAATGTGTGTTTACTTTACAAATGAAACTGGTAATCAGTACTTGGATAAATGTGGGGCTTGTATTGTTGACTGTTTTTGTGACATTGACACATGAGAATTACTCAATGCACATACAAAGATCAAGTATACACCGTACACTGATTGTGTATATGTTCACAGTAACTTGTGAACAGAACTAGTTATTTTATGCTACCACCTGGACACCTCAATGGAGCCACAAAATACTTAAGTTTTCTGCACTTCTATGGTAATGACAATATGGGATAAACAATTGAATCCTAATGATCCAAAAGTATAATCCTAATGATCCAAAAGTATAATCAAATGGTATGGTAGAGTGAAAAATATGATATGCTAAGTAATACATATATACACTTTGCTTAGATTTTCATAAGGATTATTAGTGCTGTACATAAAATGCTTGACTGTTCAAGAAAGCTCATCACCAAAGCTTCATTCACTTTTTTATCTTTCAAAATTAAGTTCACTGAATTATATATGAATATATTGTATAGAAATCAATGAATTTAATTTTGAAAGGAAAAAAGTGAATGAAGCTTTGATGATGAGCTTACAACTTTATCAATATTTGACTGCGTGGCATAAAGACAACAACTGTGTATGGACTTACTTTTAGGTATCTGGAAATCTTTTATAAAACTTTATGTGTTGATCTGCAACCACTGTTGTTATAATTGTGTTTCTACTTTATGTATACTTTTCCCCTTTTTTACTAGTTGTTGGATTTTGAGTTTCCCCCCCTTTCCTGTTCTTTTTCCCCTGTTGTTTTTGAAAGTAAGACAGACAGACAGACAGAGATAGAGATATTATTTCTTTCAAAAATAACAGGGGGAAAGACAGGAAAGGAGGAAATATACACACAGAGAGACACAATTGTGTCATTGCTGACCAACTGAGTCACAGCACAGATTAAAGAAACAAAATAAAATATTTGGAATCTATCCATTCAGTATCTCATCTCTTACAAAATCACTTGGTTTGATTCCCCCCCAATATATAATAAATAGAAGCCATATTTGAATAAAATGACATTGAGAAACACCATTCCTTTCCCAAAATCTTTTATAAGTGGAGAGTTTCACCATAAGCATTGTTAACTATACCTTCTTAGCCATTCTTCTTTATCTGGTACTCTCTCTTGCTTCCATACCTGGGCTATAAGCATCCTGGCCGCTGCAAATGAATTCTGAGCTGAGAGTTTTTTCCCTTGCAATCTATGTGGCACGATATTTAATAAACCTAGTTTGGGGTCAGGTATTAAATCTGTTGGAAAGATTAAATTTATTACTATAAACCCCTTGTCCCCAGAATTTCTTATCACTGGGTAATACCACCAAACATGACTGAAAGTGCTGCAGTTTGTTCATTTGTTTTACATCTCCAGCTTTTATCACAAATTAAAGGAGGCATTTTCTTTAATCTATCTGGTGTCAAATACCACCCAATTGTAACTTTAAGAATATTTTCTCTTAGTCCTATATTTATAGAAATGTTTTGATATTATGAATATTAACTCATAAACTCTCTGGTATTTGAGAACAGATCTCTTTATACACCAAACTTTTTAATTCTATCTCAGCTAACATTACATAGATGGAAGCTACTAATTGTTTCTAAAAACCTGTGTGTATCAATATTAATTTCTATTTATTGAAAGGCCTAAAGAGGTTCATCTGTGCTTGTTTGGATTGTACGAAATGTCTAATTTGTTGATATTGATAACAGAGTAGGGTTACTTCCTTAATTTTTTTGTTTGATTTCAAGAAAAGACATAATACTATGTTTTTGACAAAAATCTCTTTTTATCCAAACTTCAGAACTGCTTTGCTGAAATGCCTCCTCAAAATCTGCATGTTGTAAAACTGGCAAACACAGAGAAAATGGCAAGTCTTTTTGCAATGATGTCAGCACTTAGCACTAATCGGATTTTGTTGGATCCTGATGTTGTTTATTCAAAAACATCCAGCTGCTTTATGGCCATGATAATCCTAACTCTTCAATCTGCCAAACTTTCTTAATTGATCTTCCTTAAACCAAGAAACTGCTGCTAAAGATATAGCACCATAATATCTTTTTATATTTGGGGCCACCAGTCCAACATTGTTCCATTATTGCTGCCACACTTGTTCATGTAGTCTAGCTCCCCCCCCCCCCACCATAAACTTATCCGGCACAGATCGAATTGGGACTGTAGTAATGATAAAAAAGAATTTTTGTATTTACATTTTAATTACTGCTATTTTACCTAACCACAACAGCTTATATCTAGACCTGTTATTCAAATATCCCTCCATCCTCCTAATTATAATTTCTTAATATACAAAGAGCAACAATGTTAGACATTCAGCTCATTAGGAAGAATGAGACCACCACTAATGGACCACCGCCTCCCGTACTGCCAATTCAAATTTCAGATCCTCTTCTCAAGCTTTGCTCTCTGTGCCTGACTAGTCAGCTGAGGTGGGTGGCAACCATTTTTTCCCCATCAAGTCAAAGACAAATTATGGCTACCTTGTTGGGTTTTCAAGGCAAGAGACATTCAGAGGTGGTTTACCATTTCCTGCCTCCACATCACAACTCTGGTATTCCTTGGTATTCTTCCAAATATTGACCAGAGCTGACCCTGCTTAGCTTCTGACAAGATTGAGCTACCCTGGGCTATTCAGGTCAGGGAAGCCATAGATATTTTTTTCCAGCTGTGGCATCTTGGCGGTAGAATGCCTACCCCTTGTGGCTTGCCTGGCACCTACCTTTCTTTCCTTTAGGCATGAAGCCGAAATATTTATTTTTACCCAGGCTTTTATCCAAGTAGCTGCATTGTATTTAGCTGTTTTATGATCTACTTATAGCCTTACTGCTTTATGAATATCATTTCGGGCTGCTTATTGTTCATTTTAATGATTTCATGCCTTGGCTTGTTTTTAATGGCTTGTTTTAATTGTGTTGGTTTAGTTGTGAGACTGAACAAGCAGGTGTCTGGAGAAGTGACATAAATTTCTAAATAGAATTATAGAATCACAGAGTTGGAAGGGGCCATACAGGTCATCTAGTCCAACCCTCTGAATAATACAGGATCAGCCTACAGTATCCCTGACATGTGTTTGCCCAGCGCAGCTTAAAGACTGTTTAAATAAATAACAAAAATCATGTGGAGGAAATAATACACAAGGTATGTTCAGCTGTCCTGTTGAAATGTATTTGTTTCAACCATAAACCATTTCAAGTTTATATAGCTCAAATACTTTGGCCACCAAATGAGAAGGGAGCACTCACTGGAGAAGACCCTGATGCTGGGAAAGATTGAAGGTCAAAGAAGACGGGGACGGCAAAGGATGAGATGGTTAGACAGTGTCATAGATACAATGAACATGAAATTGAGCAAACTTCAGAGGACAGCGGAAGACAAGAAGGCCTGGCGTGATCTGGTCCATGGGGTCGCGAAGAGTCGGACTCAACTGTGCGACTGAACAACAACAATAAAAAATGAATTGTAGGGATGTGCATCAGGAAAAATTGTATTTTTGGATCCAAATATCATGGAGAGCATAATTATCAGTATCCCAGGCTATTTGGGTCCCAAATACCAGTTTAGTATCCAGATTCAGGGCTTCTGGGGAGGCATTCAAAAAAGTATTTGGGCCCATAATTCCCTATGGAAAATATTTCTGACGGGCTGGATAGTCTATTTTTCAAGCAAATCACACTGAAATTGTAGTGTATTTAGTTCTGTCTGTCCCCTAAAGATCCCCCAAGTTTGAAGTGAATTAGACCAATCGGTTGAATTCTATGAACCCCCCCCAAACAAATTGCCCTCAGTCATCCACCATTGCTTCCTGGGGGGGGGGGGGCTTGCCGTGTTTTTCCGAGACAAAAGAGCAAAAAGTAGACAAACACAGAAGAGCAAGCAACCACTGGCCAAAAGAACCAATGAAACCAACATCAAACCAAAGAATCCCAGAAGAACCAAACTGGCTAGCTCCCATTAACATATGATTCCATTTGCCAGTGAGCTGCCTCCCTTCTTCCCTCCTGTTGTCTGGGACACCCGCAAAAAAAAAAAAAAAAAAACAACCCACACAACTTCTACTCTGCCACTTCAAAACGCCAGCCCTGAATTTTCCTGGATATTCCCAAATATTTCCAGAAATATTCCTGATCGTGATACTGGTTTGACCAAGATTCTTTAATGTGTATCCATATCTTGAGTATATTGTCAGACCAGATCTATCTGAGTGCAGAGTCCTAGTGCATTGTTAAAATTTCAAGACAAGAAAATAAGTAGCATATAATTAAAAGTGTTCACATCCCACATAAACCACATCCCATATAAATAGGTTTGCAACATTTTGTGCTGCTATGACCAGGACTAATATATAACTAGCCTCCTTCTGGTTGACCTAATTATTTGTAACCGTTTTTTTTTTGTGTAAATATGACCAATACTTGCTCAGGGGAGAATTTGACCTTCATACTCTCCATTACTGCACAACCAAATAAATTCTCTGTTTCTTCATTTCTACAGACACAATACCATAAGGAGTACCGCAATATCATTCAACCTGTGGAGAGCATGAAATGAAATCTGAGAAATTTATTTGTTCAAAACCATTAATGTTTATGACCATGCTGATATTTAAACACACTGTACCAGAGGGAAGCCCTTGTGGTGGCCAAAAGAGACAAGTACACCTCTTACGGTCTGTTTTGAAATCCTTGCTTCACAGCAGACTTCCTGTGTCCATGAAAGTAGTTTGCTGGAGAACCATACCAATGAATCAGCTGTACCATCTTTCCTCTGCTAACCATGCTGGATGGAATTGGTTTTAATAAGCAGATTTCAACAACCATTTCAAGAGCACAGCCATCAGTTCTCACCAATAATTTTAAAAGGTTTAACAGGTTTCATATTTCTGCTTGGAGAATTCTGATTTCAACTCCCAGAAAAATTTAATGTGTGCCTCTAGACAAATCTAATATTGTTCTTAAATGTTTTAGAAGTAATAAAATGTTGGTAGATCTTAAAAATTGAAGCTAATGCCATTTCCTTGGGATAACCAAAAAGTATGCCCAAAGACCAGTAAATTCTTTAGGAATTTTAATCTTTTTTAAATTTTATCTTTTAAAAATTTGTGTATTTCTCTTTCCTTTCTATTTTTAAATGTTGTTTTTTCCTGAATTATAATCTAATCTAATATTGTCTAAAAACCAATGTGCTATATAAACATTTTTTGAAGAAAAATAAAATAAAATCCAATTCCAAAACATCCCTAGATCTGTGCACATTTTTAAAAGGGCAACAGCTTAGTTTACACATTAAAATTAAGAGAAACTGCATGCCCCCATAACCTTCCAAACTCACTATATTGTCTGTTTAATTAATCTTTAGTTTAGCAGGATAGAGATTATGTTTCTGATTTGCAATGCTAAAGAGTAAGAATGCCAAGTACTAATCATTGTTATTAGTTTTATGCTTCATATTTTGGATTTTTAAAAAATAACAGGCAAGCACCAATTTAGGCTAAGCAAATAACTTGGGGAAAAATCTGTACAGTTCAGTAGTTGCTTGTACATAAAGCTTTTTGCACTGGTCCTCAGATTTTTTTTTTTTAAAAAAATGGGAGCTATTTCTAATCCTACTCTGCTTTTTGAGACCCATATACAACTCGACCCTGCTCTCTCCTTCCTAAACAAACAGGAAGGAATCTCACAACAGTTAATTCTGTACAAGTTTACACTTTTAAAATTTGTAATACTTATAAATATTAAATGCCCATGGCCTTTTGAGACAACCCACAAACCCACAGAGGTATCTGATCGAGAGGAGTTGCAGCCACTCATGCCTTTTGATTAGTGTGTTGTTCAGCGCTCACATTTACAAACATGTGAAGGCCAACTGCATTTTATATTTTTAGGCACACACTTAAAATTGTTAAATGTAAAACTATAAAAATGTGTGATGTGGCTCCCACTGTCTTGGTTGAAGAAAGAACATGAAAGTGAAGGACCAAGTGGGCTGAGTGTGTTGCCATTCAGGGAGAAGACAGATCACGGCAGAAGATTTGACCTGCTTACACCTGAGGCCAGTGCTGAGGAAATGAGGAGGGCAAAGGCAGAAAGGAGAAACAGTATGACTTGCCTGTGCCTAGCTCCATGGTCCCCTAGGTAGCCAGGCAGTCTGGAATTTTGTCCCTTTCATTTCCCCTCAGCGTCCAGAGCCTCCTCTCCCAGCTCTTCTTATTCTTCCTTGCCTCTTGACTCAATTATGAGACAGTCATGATCCACTGACCACTTCTGCATCCATCCCACAGTTTGAGAGACACAGTGTTAAGGGAATTAAAGGTGTATGTTTTTGAATAAATCCCATGAATTTGCTTCACTTAGGTCGCATTCATACGAGCCATTTTGGGACGGGAGTGGGCCGGATTGGAAGTGCGGCAAACGGGAGCGATCCGACGTCAACATCTGCCTGGCGGTGCACTCCCGTCTCCGATCCGGCCCTTCCCCCGATGAAGCGTGGCAAAAATGAACCACCTACCTTCGGTGGTTCATCCGTTTGGGCTGCATCATCCTGGTCGTGGGATCGGCGGCGCGTCTTGCCGCCGTCGCATCCCCGCCCCCCTGCCGTACTGCGTATGCTCGAGCATGCACAGTTCGGCAGCCTCCCCCTCCCCCTCGTATCTTCCTCCCCGGCGTCTGATCGTGGGATCCCACTGTGGCGTTTCTTTTTTGGCGCTGCTTTTAAAAGCCGCGCTTCGCCCCGTGTTTTCCCTGCCATGTGGCAGGGGCCTAAAGCTATATCAAAATCCATCCATTGGCAAAGTGAACTTTGGGAGTTGGTTTGAACACGCACACATATCGCTCGACTGCTCATCCTCTGAGTATTCAAAAGCTTGATCACTTAGTTGGAATACAGCAAGATTCAAGTCCAGTATCCCTTAAAGACTAACAATAATTCCAGGGTATCCACTTTCAAGAGTCAAAGCTAACCTCATCAATGTTGTATCTGACCGAAGGAGCTTTGACTCTCAGAAGCTTACACCCTGGAAATCTTGTTGGTCATTAAGGACTATCAGGACTTGAACCTTGCTCTTCTACTGCAGACTGACATGGCTACTCATCTGAAACTACTGTAGTTGTAATGTCCCTGTATTAATTCTATTCCATAGTCAACTGTTAAACTGTTACATCATTTGACTAATAAAGGCTCCGGTCACATGGGAGGAATTGTCCCACGGAACAGACGGATTGAGGGCAGATTAAACCGGCACGATCAGATGCCAACATCTGGCAAGCATCGCGCACCCGCCCCCAACCCATCCCTTCCGGCCGAAGATGCGGAGTTAAAAAACACCCTGCAAAACACTACTACCTACTGGAAAACCCGTGGCATGGGCGGCCGTGTGATCGCCGACGTGCCCATCTCCCACATCATGCAAGGCCCCCTGCCGAACTGCGCAGGTGCACACATGCACAGCTGACTCACCTCGCTCTCCTGTCCGTGGCTTCCCCCTCACATCTGATCACGCTGGAGAGCATATCCGCTGCGGCTCGGGGTATCTGTCTGATCTACGGCTCTAAAAAGCCACACTTCCGCCCTGGCTTTTCCTGTGGTGTGACTGGGGCCAAACTAGTTTTTTCTGTTCTCTCTGCTTGAGTCCTTCAGGATACATCAGAGCACACCCTGACCAAAGAGGGAGTCAGCTGAGGGGTAGGGAGGGTGCTCTGGGCCCTCTTCCATCAAGCTCTAAAACCAGAGGGGCTGTTGACAGCCAGTTACGGCCCTTGCCTGCTCTGGAGCTGAAGAGAGAAGAAGGGTGTGAGGGGAGGATGGAGGGCACCTCGCAATGGACACTCCATCTACAACAAATCCCCACAGGGCCCTTCCCATGACAATGTGTGATTCATCCCTTAATGCCTTTGTCCCAATGCCACCCCCATCCATGCTTGTTCATCCAAATAAGTCCTCTCCATACCTCCCTCCTTTCAGGTGACTACTCCACTGTCAGCATTCAATTATAAATTCCTTTGGGAGCAGGGACCTGTCCCATTGTTCAAACAACTCTGGCACCATAGTGACATGATTATTGTTGTTATTGTAATGGAAATCATGAGTTGTGGTGAGGGAGAGGAGACAGCTCAGATTTGCATGGGGCTCCAAGGCACCCAGGTGATTTGCCAAATGCAGGAGCCCTAACATGTCTGCATTTCAAGGGGCTACCAGACTGGTGCTTCTTTAGATGAGCCAAGCCTCTGAATCATGTCTACAAAGCAGAAAGCCTCAGGGTGGTTTGACTATATATTTCACATGTCCTCCACTCTGATGCCCACCAGGCCACCTATGAAAATAAAATGCATCTCCATAGGTTTTGCCTTGTGAAACATTTACATGAAATATTGCTCATTTACAAGCTTGTATGATCATCCTTGTTCATCATGCAATAAAATATTCATAAAATGCAACACCATAGCAGAAAATATAGCATCTTAATTTTAAAAGCTAAACAATGCATTGTAGTTTCCAGATGCTATAAATTCAGGAGGTGGGTGGAAACAAATGCTAGCAGAAGTGAAATTATATGTGCAATCTGCTTCTGGAATTATGTAATATTTTTTAACATTCCAGCCACGTGGCTTATCCGCTAAAGGAAAAATTATATTTATTAAAGTGAACTGAAACTCCTGCAGAAGAGTAGTACACAAAATGGGTTCACAAATTATGCACAGATAGATTGTTCTATAGCTCTCCCATTAATTCTCACAAGAGCAAAGCAATGATAATTTTGTAAATACATAAATTTGAATAATAGAACGGCAGGGCTGGGGGGGGGAGGTCATCTTTCCCCCCAAATGAAACAGGATTTGCTACATCTGAATGCTGTAATTCAGATTATAATGCATCTCCTCAAAAAGAGAACTGGTGTACCACACTGCAGGTATTATAAATGCACCTGTGCCTTTATATTCTTTAAGGATAGTGTCACAGGCAAATCACCAGAAAGTCTCAAATATAAGGAAGGCCTGCCTATCTCCATTACTGAGGTTAGGGCTGCAAGCAAAATATCTCCAATGTTTTTCTGAGTCCCTTACCGCAATCCCATGCTGCCCAGTATCCCATTTCCATTTACTGTTATCTTTAATCTTTCAAAAGAAGGAAAACAATGTTCCTGAAGAGAATAACACTGGCAAAAGAATGCCTTGCAACCCACCTTACAATACATACATTTCACCCAGCTTTTAAATGAATGGGAGGGGGAGTCCTGACCTGTTCAGATTCACATGCTTGCTGCATGTCTCTTCCTACCATTACAGTCCTGCATAACCAGTATTCCTATTGATTTTTTTAGAGACATTGAGAAAATATAGGGTGTTTGATATTTTTAAATTCAATGAATACTCACAGATAAAATATCACAGCCATTTGGGGCTGCTAACCTCCATGTGGGGCCTGTAGATCTCTGAGAATTACAACTGTTCTTTGGAAAACAGCGATCAGTTCTCCTGGAAAAAATGGCCACTTTGGAGAGTGGACTCTATGACATTATATCCTGTTGAAGTCTCTTCCCTCCCGAAATCCTACCCTCTTCAGGCTCCATCCACCAAATCTCTAGGTGTTTTTCAACCCAAAGTTGGCAATCCTAGCTATTTCAGGGTACATTTTTTGTATGTCCAAACACTGAGATTTCCATAGTTGAGTACCTTAGTATCTACACTGGAGTTTTTTTTAAAATGAGGGAATCATGAATGTTGTGAAGGAGAAAGGTGGAGTAGTTGCCCATTTTTTCCTAAAGCACCATGATGAAAGTAAGGAAGTAAAAGCAACAGTGGCAATGTTAAGGAAAAATCAGAAATCAGAATTAAACCTGGAGGACTGGGCAGAATCAGCTGTACAAACTGCAGTGCCAGGTTGGCATCTTGGTCTGTTGGACTATCCAATCCTTGGCAGAGTTACTCTAATCTTGGACACTATGAATCTATGGGGGGAAAGAATGATAGTTTCAGAACTCTCAAAATCACCCAAAAATGTGGATCAGTGGAAGATACAAAAGGATACTTTAAAAACTTCAGGAGTGAACATTTCATCATCTATAACGATATTGATTTTATTGCTGCAAGCTTTAATGTCTTAGTTGATTCAAGGCTAGACTGAAGTACATACTCTCATTTCTTTTGTGGTACCCTTTCAGTTCTGGTGGGATTTCTTATGAAATATAAAGTATTCTGTACTTTTCACCACCTTGGGGAAAAAACCTCTCATATATATGGAGAGCTGGATAATATACACATTTATTTAAATACCACTATTTAATTAACATCCAGTTGAAACATCAGTGTCAAAAAGCATTTAATCAGTGTACTTTTTAAAATACATATATAAATATATGAATGGAATGTGTGGGAAAGAGTTTGAGATTTTTTTTTCTCAATCTCTCTCTCTTCCAATCTACAGTTGCAGTTCTGTTGTTTCACCTTTGGTTCTGCACTTATAACATAATGTCATGAGACAAAATAGATTGAAACAGGAGGGGGAGCTCTCACCGCACTGGCAAAGATAGACAGGGAGGGAGAGGGGCAGAGGAGAAAGACTTTTTGTAAGCTTTAAACATAGATAAATTGCACTTCCTTGCACACAAGCCCCAAACCCCTCCCCTGACCCTTGCATAGCACCAGCAAGTTAGGCTAATCTGATTTAGATTCAAGATGCCAGGATATTATCATTACAATATGTGCCACATTAGATATGCCTTCATAATGAAGCGGTTGGTTTTACCAAAACTGTGTGCAGTTGGGGCTGAAAAAACATGCAGCCTTTTTTTTTTTGCACAGAATATTTTCCATATTGTACAGTTGTTGCTTTTTAATTCACTGTATGGCCAGATACCCCATACCTAGTTATTTCATTTGTTTTCCTGTAGCTATATTTCATGTGCTGTTTCGTATTTCAGTGTACCTTTTAAAAGACACAGATTTGATTCATTCTAGTGGGAAAACTGTGTGTTAGTCTATTTCAGTAAAAAATAAAAAAGAGTATTGTGACCTCTTCAAGATTAACATATTTATTGTGACATAAACTTTCCTGGACTAGAGCCCATTTCATCAGATGAAGGCGGTTCTAGTCCACAAAATCTTATGTCACAATAATTCTTTTTAAGAGGCTACAAAACTCTCTTTGGACTTGATTAAAATGTAGAGAAAGTTTTGTCCCTAGATTGCAGTTTGGTCTTTAAAAAAGAATTAGGAACATATAATTCCCCTTTTTAAAAGTCAACAGGGTAAAATGTTTAAGGCATACTGCTAACTTCAAGGTGATGCTAGTTATTTGTGTGATGCTGGTTATTTGTGTGATTATATATCCATGTGGTTTTCACAAGCAATGACTGAAAAGGGGGATGTTGTAGCAAGACAGAAGTGGCAATGCAAATCCACTACAAGATGTTAGGCTGGAGATCAAAGGCCTATCTTCGATGTTCCCTCTAAGCTGTGGAGTCTTGTGAGCAAAAATTCAACTTTGTGAGCTACTTGGCATTAAAGTTGTGAGCGAGTAATTTGGCTACTGCATCAATTAGTTTGCTCTAAAGCCATCCTTACTGAGCTAAGACAAAAATGTGTGAGCCAGAGGCTAAAAAACTGTGAGCTAGCTCACACTAACTCAGCTTGGAGGTAACACTACCTATCTTATGGATTCTTTCTCAAGAGTTCAGTGCCTATGTTCTTCTGACCCCCTTAATTAGGCTTGCTAACCTCCAAGTGAGGCCTGGAGTTTTCCCACAATTACAACTGATATCTAGACTACAGAGACCAGTTTCCCCTGGAGGAGATGCCAGGTTTAGAGTGTGGACTCTGTGGCATCACATCCCTGCTCCCTCCATTCCCAAACTCCACCCTACCCAGGCTCCAGCCCCAAATTTCCAGGCGTTTCCTAACCCAGAGTGGGCAACCCTACCTTTAACTGTTAACCAAACCTTTCTAGCTGCAATTTATGACATGCTGTAGAAAGTGCCATCAAGTTGCAGCTGAGTTATTTCCAAGGAAAAGACTTTCAGAGCTGGTTTGCCATGGCCTGCCTCTGTGTAGCAACCCCAGACTTCCTTGGTGGTCTCCCATCGAAATACTAACCAGGGCTGACCCTGATTAGCTTCCAAGATCTGATGAGTTTGGCCTAGCCTGGACCTTCCAGGTCAGTACATTGTGTTAAGTTACATTTAATTATGATGAGGACAGGCAAATTCATTTCTTTGACCACCCCCCAAAAATATAGCTGAAACGGCATACAATTTTTTTTCAAAAGAAGGGGGGGAGGAAGGGAGCAATACCTAAACATGCTTATTCAACAATAAGAAAATGTATGATTGTGTATTCTGTCGCATAGCTTTAAAAGTGCAGGTTAAGCAAATTACCATAGGCAGTCTAATTCTGCCAATCACCTAAATGAATGATCAAGTGTGAACCCTTCAATGCGAGCTGCATTTCTTTCTAAGTAACTCCCTCTTTAGCCGCCTAAAGGGACCAGCTACATCAGTAGCACCTTCTATGCACTGTCGAATCCCAGCTTGAGCACTCTAAACTCTTGGGCCTTTTGAAATGTTTAAAGCCAATCATACATAAGACAGATTCTGCATTGCAGAGCCGGCTAGATCTACTTGAGCACAAAACAATATTTCAAGCTTTCTGATATACATGTGTCACCTCTCTGTGACAAATAGCTTGTATTAATTAGGCACTAGACTTGGTGAGATTGCTGTTATTAACTGAGAGAAGATGGCTTGAATTTAATTGTGTGTGACATCAAAGTCAAGTGACTGATATTTCAAGCATCATTTAAAATGTTTGATATTGGAGTCATTGTATTCACATAAAGACTGTCTAAAAATATAAACGAGACTGATGAGAAAGAGACTGGAAGCCATTCATATAATCTATCTTATGAAGTGAATTTGATGTAATTTTGCTGGTATTGTTGACCCAGCATCAGAGATACTTATTTATTTAGCTGCATTAAAAAATATGACTATTAGACAGTTTATTTTTCTTGGTAATAATTTTGGAAACAGCTGTGTTGCATTGTAGCGTTTCCAAGCTGAACATTCTTTTTTTTTTTAAGTGTATACAGAAAGCAAAAAATAAAGCTACAAATGAGCATAGATGTTAGCTGGCAAATGTAGCCCACAAGAAACAATATGCTCACTCTTTTGTTGAGCCCAGAGGACACGAGAAGAGAGGAGAGAAACAGAGGCAGAACATCTGTAGAATTTCTGCCACTACATAGCATATTTGCAAAATACTGAACTGATATTTGTATCAAAACTATTTGAACATCACAATGAAATAAAGTCAAAGGTAAATTAATGTAACAAAGTATGAAATTTAATTAATCACTGCTATGATGTGGCCAAGTTGGTAATTACCTGGAAATTACCAATGTGATAAGCAAACCAAGAGGGGGAGGGAATACTGGCCAGGGAGTGCGTTTGAGTCACCTTAAGAGCATGAGCATATTAGGCTCAATTTATTAACCAAGTAGAGTCTGCAGCACTAGACCATTTTAATCAGAAAGCAAGGGTTCACATTTAATATTTTAGCCTATTTTGGATCTGGTGTGTTACTGTTGTGCAAATGAAGAACCGCTTTCCTTTCTAACAATCAACACTGGTTTCACTCTTAGAAATGGAAGTTCATCTATATTTTCTTCGATATCTACAAGGGATAGGCCAGTTGTGGGCTTGGAACCCATTAAGATAAACTAAATGTCATTAACTATATCATACCAATGATCTGTCTAGTTGATTACCATTTCCTCTCACTTTCCAAGGTCTTGGGCAAAGGTCATTCTGAGCTCTCTACCTGATGTCTTTTTAACTGCAGATATAAGAGATGTCTAGGACTGTTTTCATGCAAAGCTCCTTTACTATATTAGGCTTCTCCCCATTAATCACTAATTGGTTAAGAGGAAGACTCTATACGCATCAGGTTTTATCAATAACCTCTGTAGAGAGTCATCACACAGAAGCCATGCAGTCAAGCTTTTGAATTAGAACAAATATCCCCTGAAGAAACACATATTAGTTTAAAACAGGTTGGGTTTGTCAACAAACTGTAGAGTTTGTTTCAATTATATATTTTCTGCCTTTAAAAAAGAAAAGTCCCTGTGTGCTGCAAGGTACAAATACATAATTCTTTGTACTACATTATTAATTAAATTTAGAGTGGTGCATGGCAAACTATTATTTATTCCTCAGGAAGTTATCTACATAATGGCATATAGAATGTAAACTGTAATATATAAGTAAGCAATTGATAGTTTTGTTTTCTCCTTAGGAATACCACTTTGCACCCCTGAGGAGTCGAATCTTAAAACTGATCTACACATGCAGGTAGGTTTTATGGTAGAGAGTACTATTAGGCCTTAAACCCAGTTCTTCACATTGTGCGGTGGGAACAGCAGTCTTGCACCTCTGTGCTTAACTAGGAGCTATTTTACTAACAAAACTATCTAGAAAATATGTTGTCGAAGGCAAGACTTATACTGGTACACTCAAACACCACCCCACTTCTTTTAATCCAGCTTGTCCTTTGGGTCTACCTATTGAAATCACAGCACTGTAAAGTTGCCATAAAGCACACTGCTGGGAAAAGTTGAGTAAAACATTACAGGTGGGCTATCATATCTCACTGTAAGATTTAACATGGGGTTAATGGTGATCTAGGGTTTATGATTGTTTTAACATTGTTAATGATATAAACCTTAATTACAATGCAAAAACAAAGCTGATAAGTCCTTCTAATGAAAACAAGAATTGGCCCTCTGCTGAGGCAGACCATAGATCTATCAAGCTCAGTACAGGCAGCAACTGTTTTGGATAGAAGCCTTTCACATCACCTACTATCTGATGCTTTACAAATAGCAGAGGAAAGAAGGAAAGCGAAAGGCAAAGGCGAAAAGGAAAGATTTACACAACTGAATGCAGATTTCCAGAGAACAGCAAGGAGAGATAAGGAGGCCTTCCTGAATGAACATTGCAAAGTAATAGAAGAAAACAATAGAATGGGAAGGACTAGAGATCTCTTCAAGAAAATTGGAGAAATCAAGGGAACGTTCCATGCAAAGCTGGCCATGATAAAGGACAAAAACGGTAGGGACCTAACAGAAGCAGAAGAGATTAGGAAAAGATGGCAAGAATACACAGAAGAACTATACAAGAAAGACCTCGATGTCTTTGACAACCACGACGGTATAATCACTGACCTCGAGCCAGACATCCTGGAATGTGAAGTGAAATGGGCCTTAGAAAGCATTGCTAACAACAAAGCTAGTGGAGGTGATGGTATCCCAGCTGAGCTATTCAAAGTCTTAGAAGATGATGCTGTTAAAGTGCTGCACTCAATTTGCCAGCAAATTTGGAAAACGCAACAGTGGCCACAGGATTGGAAAAGGTCAGTATACATTCCAATCCCAAAGAAGGGCAATGCCAAGGAATGTTCAAACTATCACACAATTGCACTCATATCACACGCTAGCAAGGTCATGCTCAAGATCCTACAAGCTAGGCTTCAACAGTACGTGGATAGAGAACTACCAGAAGTACAAGCTGGGTTTCGAAGAGGTAGAGGAACTAGAGATCAAATTGCCAACATTCGCTGGATTATGGAGAAAGCAAGAGAGTACCAGAAAAATATCTACTTCTGCTTCATTGACTATGCTAAAGCTTTTGACTGTGTGGATCACAACAAACTATGGCAGGTCCTTAAAGAGATGGGAGTACCAGACCACCTCACATGTCTCTTGAGAAACCTGTATAAGGGCCAAGAAGCGACAGTTAGAACCGGATACGGAACAACTGATTGGTTCAGCATAGGAAAAGGAGTACGACAAGGATGTATATTGTCACCTTGCTTATTTAATATATATGCAGAGTACATCATGCGAAATGCTGGCCTGGATGAATCACAAGCGGGAATTAAGATTGCTGGGGAAAAGATCAACAACCTCAGATATGCAGACGATACCACTCTAATGGCAGAAAGTGAAGAGGACCTAAAGAGCCTCTTGCTCAGGGTAAAAGAGGAGAGCGCAAAAGTGGGCTTGAAGCTCAACATCAAAAAAACTAAGATCATGGCATCCGGTCCCATCACTCCTTGGCAAATAGAAGGGGAAGTCGTGGAAGTGGTGACAGACTTCACGTTCCTGGGATCCTAGATCATCGCAGACTGTGACAGCAGCCATGAAATTAAAAGACGCCTGCTCCTTGGGATGAAAGCGATGGCGAACCTAAACAGCATGATAAAAAGTAGAGACATCACCCTGCCAACAAAAGTCCGCATGGTCAAAGCAATGGTATTCCCAGTAGTCATGTATGGCTGCGAGAGTTGGACTATAAGGAAGGCCGAGCACCAAAGAATAGATTCTTTTGAACTATGGTGCTGGAGAAGACTCTTGAGAGTCCCTTGGACTGCAAGAAGATCAAATCAGTCAATCCTAAAAGAAATCAACCCTGACTGTTCCCTGGAAGGCCAGATAATGAAACTGAAGCTCAAATACTTTGGCCACCAAATGAGAAGGGAGCACTCACTGGAGAAGACCCTGATGCTGGGAAAGATTGAAGGTCAAAGAAGACGGGGACGGCAAAGGATGAGATGGTTAGACAGTGTCATCGACGCAACGAACATGAAATTGAGCCAACTTCAGAGGACAGCGGAAGACAGGAGGGCCTGGTGGGAGCTGGTCCATGGGGTCGCGAAGAGTCGGACTCGACTGTGCGACTGAACAACAACAACTATCTGATGCTTGTAACTGGAAATGCCAGGGATGGAACCTGTGACTTTCTTCATGTAGAACAGATACTGTATTACTGCTTTGGGACCTAATTCAATCCACCAAATCACTTCACAGCTTGGGTCATGCACACTTTGGGATATTCCTTTTCCTGTTCGTTTCTGCCTACACATTAAGATAAAGATTCTAGCTTCATTTTCAAATGAGAAATTGGCAATAAACCCAAATAAAAATGACATCATGTATCATTCGAACCCCAAAAGGATAGACCTTTCTTGGTTCCCAAATGTCAACCAAGACAGTGTGTGGTGTACATGTATAAGGATAGAGTTCTAAAATTTTACCACCACCGAAAATGTCCTCTCACTCTCTAACCTTCTAAAAGATGGAGTGCATAGAGAAGGTTCTCAGATGATGATTTTAAGTGATGAGTGAGTTCAGGAAGGAGATACCCAGGCCATTTATATATCCACACCCTGAGTCATGTAGGGCTTTAAATGTTACCTCCAGCACAATGAATGGAGCTGAGAAATCTCCTGGAAGCTAGTGAGCTTCTTTTCACACTGAGATGTTATGTTTATGGCACTCAGTACCAGTTAATCTAAGGGGCTGTGGTGGCTCAAGTGGTTAAGACACTGAACTGCAGGCTGTGGAAGGTCAGTAGTTCAGCAGTTCGAGACCCGAGTTGCCACATGACGGAGTGAGCTCCCGTCTCTAGTTCCAGCTCCTGCCAGCCTAGCAGTTCGAAAGCAAGAAATTGCAAGTAGATAAATAGGTACCACTTTGGTGGGAAGGTAACAGCGTTCCGTGCGCCTTCGTGTTTAGTCATGCCGGCCACATGACCACGGAAACATCTTTGGACAGCGCTGGCTCTTCGGCTTTGAAACGGAGATGAGCACCGCAACCCTAGAGTCGGACTCGTCTGGCTTTCAAGCAAGGGAACCTTTACCTTTACCAGTTAATCTAGCTGGTGCACTTAGCACCAGTTTTGCAAGAACCATTACTTGGATCCCATAAAAGAATTCTGTACCATAGCTCCATTTCCACTGAAACTTCTGTTTGCACAAGATCAATGGTCCTTGCACAAAGTCCTTGCACAAACTGAAATGTGAGTGGAAGAGGAAGTATTCTCAATAGCAGAGACTGCCCAGCTCTTCATAGGATCTGGCCTTAAAGCTGATCTGATGAATTTTCATTGAATGAAGAAAGCCTATATGATCCTGCTTTCTAAAACTGCCTTCCAAAAGCTGTTGATTTTGAATATGGCTTCTGATAGTATTTTGTTGATACTGAAATTGTTTGAAATGGAATTTTGACCTTTGATGATTTGATATTCTGCTGAAGAGGCCTAATATTTGATTTTATAATTGCATTAATAGGTGACGTGTGAAAAGCCTTCAGCTTGGGCATTTCAAGTAAAGTATTTCTAAATGAGATATACTCATTTTGCTTTCTGAACAAGCACTCAGAGCTTGATCAGCAGAGCTTTTAAGTCCATCATTCTCCTTTATACCATTTGGATATACATGTGTTGTCATCTTGTATATGTTTTTTCTTGTATATGGAGGAACATGTGATGTTTTGTAGACTGGGAAATAGATATTATTTAATAAATTGATGAGATATTCTAAGTTATTCTCTCATTATTTGCATTTGGAACAATTCCTTTAGATCCCCCTTTCCTCTTTTCAGTGGAATGATGGGCTAGATTTTCAAAAGGAATGGACTAACATACAGTCTCTCTTGTTCACTGAAACACACACAAATATATTTATCCCAACCTCTAACTCCTTTCCTACCTTCCAGACCAATCCATCAGGCACAATGTATTTTCTTCCATTCTCTAGGACCACCCTGACCCATAACAATAGAAAAAACTGACTGGTGCGACAAAATTCCAGGGTGCCTCCAGGCTAAACTTTAAAACATTAATGTGGAATAGATCCAGGAACCTAAGATTCTTGGAAGAACTTAATATGAGATGTGGGAGAATTGTCCTGCCAGTTCCCTCAACTGTAGTGTGTTTTTCCTCATTCCTTTCAAAGCAATGGAGATTAACTCTCTTCCTTTCTCTATACATGAATAGCATAAATGGATGGGGATGGGCCTGAGCCTGTTAGGGCTTGGAAGCCAAGCAGGGCTGGTGATTATCAATATTTGGATGGAAGACAGCCGAAAAAGAACAGGGTTGCTACATGGAGGAAGGCAATGGCAAGCTACCTCTGCTCATCTCATGTCTAGAACACCACATGGAAGAGGATGCCATGAGTCAATTGTTACTCAATGGCATGTTCTTGTTCCTCCAATATACACAAAGTAACTGGAGAACTCTTGATAAAGAAGACACAGTCTTCACACAAGACAGGGAGGTTTAGGTACGCTGACAGCGGCTAGGATTTTGATCACACAAACTTGGAAATTAGCTAAATTACCCAGTGGCCAAAAATGGATTAGGAGCTCTGGTTTGTAATGTTGCTGAACAAATTCTTCATGTACAAACGTTTTTGGGAAAGAAAAACAAGAGAAATATCTATATCAATGGCAGCCATGTATTAAATCTTGGAATGATAAAAACAAATTAGTATTATAGGCGATACCTATTTTTAAATATCTAGATGAAGATATTGGATGCAGGACTGAGTAATGTTGGCATATCTGGAATCTGATTTGTCAGATGTAAGGTAGGTGGTAATCTGAGCCCAGTTTGATATTATCTTATTTTTCTCTTCTACTGCTTATTTTAGATGCATGACTTGTCTACTGTAATGTGGTGATGTTTTTTGTGAGTGAGTTTTTGTAGTAATATATATTCTGTTAAATGTTCACTGGCCCCGGTCACATGGAGGATTTGCCGAGCTAAAGGCAAGAATGTCAGGTGGATTTTTGGGATGCGATCACACTGCAACATCTGGGAAGCATAGCGCATCCGTGGCCAACCTGTGGCGTCCCACCGAAAATGCACAGTAAAAGAGTACCTCGGAAAGTGCACTAGCATCCAGAAAATGTGGGGCAGGGGCAAGCGTCTGATCGCAGGAGCGCTAGTATCCCGTGGCACCTGTCCACATCCCATCGTAAACTGGATGTTTTTCGTAAGAGCATGCGCACAAACATGTAACTGAAAGCAGTGCTGCTCCACGGAACTGCGTATGTGCACAAACGCAAAACGCTTGTCGCGCTGCTTCTTTGCTTCTTTGCTGCACTCCAGCATCGCCGTGTGATCGCCAGCTAACAGCCTAAGCATGAAGACTCAGGGACCGTGTGATCGGGCTACCACACTTTATTTTGCTCTGGGGCGAACAGCCACGCCTCCCCCCGCTTTATCTGGCCCATGTGACCACTGTTGTTTTTCCAAATATATTTCTAAAATAACAAAAAATACTCTAACAAGGAAATATTATTTTTGCTTTGGGGTAGCAAATTAGCCGAGGCAGGCCCTGTTGAATAGAGGGGGAAAAGCTACTTAATGCTTGAGACGGAACGAATCCTTTCCCCTGCTAATCCACTGGAATTTATTAACTCCCAAGCACCATTAGTATTCTCACCTGAGACTGGCCTGGTTTTTATACTAATACAGATTTTTTTTTAAAAAAAAACAGCTTAATTTGCTTCTTGAAAAAATTCACCAAAACCTCACATTCAAACATTTCCCTGACCTAACTCAAAGGAATCCTTAAGGAACAGCTAGAGTCACATCTATAGAGCCCTTTAAAAAAGATTACAGTGCTATCTTTAGTAATGTTACACCCATAAGCATATGGAACAGAGGTCCATCAGTGGCTATTAGCCACAAGGTATAGATAGGGACTCTGGGGCAAGTGATGCTCTGTATCTTGGTGCTTGGGGGGGTCAACAGTGGGAGGGCTTCTAATGTCCTGGCCCCACTGGTGGACCTCCTGATGGCACTGGTATTTCTGGCCACTGTGTGATACAGAGTGTTGGACTGGATGGGCCTTTGGCCTGATCCAACATTGGCATCTCTTATGTTCTTATGTTCTTATGTTCCTTCCAAACCCATTGACATGAATGAGCATAGAAAAATATAATTCTTCTTAGGACTGTATTGTTAGAACTTTTCCAAGTACCTGTTTGACATAGAAAGGTGAGCAGACTGTTCTTCCTTTTCTTGAACAGTCAATAACTGAATTTTAACCTTTCTGACTGGACTCCATATGCCTGGCCTTATCTGTCAGACTAAAGAACCCTGTACACCATGCCATTTGTTCATGCAGTTCCCAACCAGGTAAATATATCGCGTCCAAATCTGCCTCCCCTTGCTGCATTAGGGACACCAATGCTAAGACTGTTAAAGCTTACAAATGTAATCACAGGTGAAAGTGCATCATAATTAGCTTTTCTATGTTAAGAATTCACTAAAATGTCATTAAATTCAGGGCTGTGTAACCCTCTAAAAGGTACTTTTCACCCATTGTGTCCTTTTTCCATACATTATTTAAAGGACAGTAAGGCTAGGCTGAATAAACATCAACCCCAGTAATTTGAAACATCCTGACTCATATATTATTACTAATACAAAGGTCAAAAAGAAAGCATTTTTCCTCTGCCTGATTGAGCTAGGGATATCCCTCAAGAGAGAATTTGGTTCAAGAATTAAAAACCCAATACTGAAAGCTCTGGGTTTACACAAACCTCATGGAAATGAATATGACATGAAGTAAGAGAACTATCTTAAAATCTCTGTCCCTATGGCTGATTGTCCAAAGTAATCAAAATCTGTGCTTGGTAAGTGGAAAGATTAACAGAACTGAAGTATCTCTTGGTAGTACTGTTGCAAGGAAGGGTATATGAATAAAAGGCAGGCATTATGTTAAAAGGCTAAATACACTGTGATGCCCTGCACAAACCTGGATGTTCTTTTGCATAGCTCCTATTTGTTTCAGTAGGTGAACAGGGCTTACTCAGAAGACTTTTCCAGTGGATAGTGTCAGTACTTTTGCTGTTCAGAGAAATACTGTCAGACACAATGCTAAATATACTTTAGGCTTCTCTTCCAAATATTTATAGCAGAAAAGCTACACATCCAACCTTTTCAAAAAGAACCAAAAAACTCTTGCCATTATATTGTCATTACAATACATTTTTAAAAGATGGACTTGTACGGTAATATAACAAGTGGGGAAGATGCCAAGACTTGCAGGGGGGGCATCTATTTTTTTCATCCCCCACTATTTCAGTTTGGTGTAGTGGTTAAGTGCGCAGACTCTAATCTGGGAGAACCGGGTTTGATTCCCCACTCCTCCACTTGCACCTGGCTGGATGACCTTGGGCAAGCCGTAGTTCTGATAAGAGCTGTTCTTGAAAAAGAGCAGTTTCTGCCAAGAGCTCTCTCAGCCCCACCCACTTCACAGGGTGTCTGTTGTGGGGAGGGGAAGGGAAAGGAGTTTGTAAGCCGCTCTGAGACACCTTTGGGTAGTGAAGGGCGGGGTATAAATCCAATCTCTTCCTCTTCTTCTTCTTCTTTCCCATCCCTGGCAGTCTCCATCACATCTCCCTTTTCCTGCTTCCTTCTCTCCTTCCCACCCACCAGCCAACCTATGTTTATCTGTCCCCCTGTATTCAGTTTTCCTCCCCCTGGCCAAATTGTGGAGTGCTTGCTGAGTTGGACCTAGTTATCTGGTGGTGAATGGGAAAATGCATGGACTTCTGGAGAGTATCTCATAAGAACATAAGAGAACCCAGTGTTGGATCAGGCCAATGGCCCATCCAGTCTAACACTCTGTCACATGGTGGCCAAAAATTCCAGGTCTCACTTTTCCCTTTATGCTATTTCCTCTTTCCTTTCTCCTGGCAGCCCCATAGCCACAGCTTTCCCTGTACTTCTCACCCACCAATTTGGTAGGTTGCCTGGTGGTTGCTGCTAGGCCTGGCCCGAGTGAGTCCAAAGGGCCTGACCCTTCTCCCTACCATTTCCTGTCAGTAACCAAGGCTGGAAGTTTTTGGCAATACTATTGTGGTTGCCTAGCAATGGATGCTGAGGGCATTTCTTTCTCAAAGCTACAGGTGCTGCTTCTATTATTGGGAGTGTTAACCCTTCCAATGTACTTTTTTTTAGATTTTTCTGAAAACTTCTGGCTTTTGTCAGGTTTGCAGAGAGATCTGTCTTATCTTTCCATAGCCCCAGTCTCTTCATGTAAGTATACACAGATGGGGCCACATTCAAAATTATATATGTGTGGTTGGTGATGGTGGAAAGTGCTCCCAAGTCCCAGCTGACTTATGGCAACCCCATAGGGTTTTAAAGGTAAGGGACATTCAGAGGTCATTCGCAATTGCCTGCTTCTACATAGCAACCCTGGACTTCCTTGGTAGTGTCCCATCAAAATACTAACTAACCCTGCTCAGCTTCCAAGATCTGATGAGACTGAAACTTCCACAGTTTATGAACCCAGAATTTGGATCACAGATGATCATTCAAATCCTAGTTTGCCTCAGCAAACCAGAACTCGGAAGCAAATCACTTTGCTTTCCCTCTTCTCCCTTTGAAGACCCAGCCTACAGTATACTGTGGACAGTCCTGGAAAAGGAGGCCAGGATTAAGACAGGATGCTCAAATTTGTATGTCATACAAAACTTTAGTTAACACTACTTGTCATCAATAAACTACAAATCTAACTACAGCCAGTTTCATTCAGCTGTGGTTTGATGTGACGTCTGAATATAACAGCCCATGCAAGTTTGGGCTTATGAATGAGGAAACCCTAATTCTCTAGGTGGTGATATCTAGCATCACTTCTTCCAGAACAGCAGAAATCATTGTTGGTGCTGCTTCTCCATTAATGGGAGAAACTTCTATAGTGAGAAGGAGTTTCTTTCTAGGGTAGACACATGGCGAAAAGAATATGATGTGTCTTCTTCCACATGCCTGGAATTCCTCTTTCAAGATCCATTGTACTTGATTCACATAGGAAGCCATACAAACTGCTTGGTGCAGCAAGCAACAGGTGGGGATGGGGGAAGAGGCAGGATCAAATTGCCTATGCCTTTTGTCCTTAAGACTGGATAGTCATCTAAGCAACTATATCATTGTGTGGTTTGGTAACTTGAGAGGAAGCTAATTAAAGTTTCTGTGGAGAGTTCAGCATAGGAAAAGAATGCAAACAGAAGTCAGAATCACACATTGAATGGCAGAAGCTATGCTCAGAACTCAGCTATGCTCAGAAGCCTGAAGACATAGAATCAATTATATATGGGCTTGGTACATACCATTAATAGTAGTAATGAAAGTTAGTGACAGCAACTATTATAAAATAAGGGTAGTGAATGGGCTTCTTCAATAAATAGCAGTGATGTGTTAGTCAATATTTTCTAACAGTACTGGAGAGCTCTTGACAGCTAATATTTATCTTCCTGGAGCACTTTTCAGTAGAACTGTAGATTCCTTGCATTGTAGAATTATGGCATGCTTCATGCATTTCATTGAAACTTGCACCTCAAGTCTGTCTGTCTGTCTTTGACTATTTCCATGTTTTCAAATAAAATACAAGGAGCATGCTAACTTGCTATTATAAATGCACCAAGAGAAATGTCTAGTCTTTGAGGTAGCAGGCTTGCCTCCATGTAAATGGGGTGCTTCAGGGTGGGCTTTATGAGACAGAACCCTAGGCTTTCATGGCATTGATACAAACATGCTTTTGCACATCAGAAAGAACTTCACAGGGCTTGGGCAAAAGGTTAAAGGGGAAGGGTACCCCCCCCCCCAGCAGTGACAACTGAATTTCTCATAGCAAGGAGCTCACATATGGGAACAATATGACAGCTAGTCTCTTAAATGTATGCTTTCGCTTTGCCAGGGCAATTGATATGTTGTGCGAGGAACATTGCAGGGCAGGTGGCTGCTGTGAGATGACCCCATAGCTGAAGGTAAGTAGTGAGGCAGGAGGCCAAAGTTCAAGTGTGACTTTGTTAGTACCAAAGAAATACAGTTATTTTACAATAGCCATGCACCCTGGAGTGTCTTACTTCCTCCATGAGCCTGAAAGGTTTTATTGTTAAGAAAGTATGCTGAGCTATGGTTATATTATTTAAAAGACAGGAAGGCACATGGAGCAATAAAAAAAGAAACAATTTTAAATACAAGCATGTATAAGAAAAAGGTGCCATTTTTGTGATGCTCCTTGTTATCCACTTGACATATCGGCATGTACTGATCAAATTCGCATTGAATCTTACCAGTTCTGGACAACAGCTGGTTGGGGCTAATCCAGAAAAAAAACCCCACCAAAATGTATCCTATTATAGTGAAAACAAGCATCTTAAATGCTAACATTTTTATTGGGCCAGAGCCCATGCCATCAAACTCCTGATGCATGACAAAGAAACTATCACAATCAGTCGCTCCACATGGGAGCCAACTGCATGTTTTGTGAACCTGCCGAGCAAGTTCAAGCCATGCAGTTGTTCTGTGTCTATCAAGAAGGCAGAACTTGTAAAGTGTACAAAACCAAATCAGAGGCCATTCTTGTAGCAGAGTGCTAGAGTGTCCACATTTTGTTTTCAGGGTTTAAAAAAAATAATATTTATTTATTTATTTCACTTCATTATTGCATTACTACTTGGTTTATTTAGTCCACTGATTGCAATGACAAACACATGTCAAGCTGTACATTGTTTGCCATCTATATTTTCAAAGATTTTAAGAGAGTTATAGTTTCAGTCTTTTCAGCTATTCTCTGACATTAGAACTAACACTAAGGGAATGAAGGGAAACCTCACATTCTGGCTAAATATCAATGCCCTCTCACAAATTAACAAAAATAGCACATGGATCACACACACTCTGACACAGGCAGTCACACATTAGCCATTAAATATACAAAGCACCAGAAACAACCTGAAATGCTCAGTCTCAAAGAGAACAGAATGAGCTCAGACAAGGAGATGTTGGCTGAAGAGATGATAGAAAGCCAGGGCTGCCCTACCATAGCTGGCAGCCCCAGAAGCATTTAGGGGGTGGGGCATCACACCAGCACAGTGATGTCACTTCCAGAAAAAATGGAAAGTGACATCATGGTATGCTCTAAGATCTGCAAAAACAAGTTTGCTCCACTTGAATTGCCTATATCAAAGAGACAGGTACCAGAATAATATTAAGTAATATTAATGAATGCAGTGGCTAGTTTTTATTTATTTATTTATTTTAAAAAATAGATTTTATCCCGCCATCCCAACGGCTCAGGGCAGCTAACATGCAGCAAAGCCGGGTCGAATAGATAAAATACAATAGAATAAACAACATTAAAACCACAATAAAACCCATACAATAATCAAGGTGCTCTGATCTTACTATGTAAATCACCCAAGATGGGAAACAATGAACCCAATTCAGCGGCCAGCTGTCTCAATAGCGCAGTCTCCAGCAGTGCTGTTCTATGTGCTTCTGCCAGGCGATGCTTGCCTCCATGATAGGGGCAGACGATGAAACACTACCACAGTGGTGGGATAGTGGTGGCGGCGGCTCCTACTCAAAAGCCTGGCAGAAGAGCTCCATCTTACTGGCCCTGCAGAACTGCACAAGGTCCCACAGGGCCCGGATCTCCTCTGGAAGCTCGTTCCACCAGGTAGGAGCCACCACCAAAAACACCCTGGCCCTAGTAGGGACAAACTTAACCTCTCAGGGGCCTGGAACATCCAGGAGATGGAGGGTCCCTGATCATAGTGCTCTTGGGGGAACATACGGGGAGAGGCAGTCCTTCAGGTAATCCGGACCCCGGCCATTTAGGGCTTTAAAGGTAAGAACCAACACTTTGAAGCGAATCCGGTATGCTATCGGCAGCCAGTGCAGTGCTTGCAGCACAGGCTGGATGTGGTCGCACCTAGAGAGGCCCATCAACAGCCTGGCCGCAGCATTCTGCACTAGCTGCAGCTTCCAGATTTGCAACAGAGGCAGCCCTAAGAAGAGAGTGTTACAGTAGTCAAGCCTCGAGGTGACCGTCGCATGGATCACAGTGGCCAGGTCTTCACGGTCAAGGTAGGGGACCAACTGCCGAGCCAGCCACAGATGGTAAAAGGCCACCCTGGCAGTGGTTGCCACCTGGGTCTCCATCGTTAACAAGGAGTCCAGGAGCACCCCTAAACTCCTAACCTCCCACGCAGGCACCAACAGAACCCTGTCAAAGGCCGGGAGAGGAAGCCCCAACCCCAGACCAGTCCGACTCAGGCCGAGTTTAATTTCAACCGACTCAGTTTGAGCCAACCAGCCACAGCTTGCAATGCCCGATGAAGGTCATCAAGACCAGAGTCCGACTGGCCGCCTAACATCAGATAGAGCTGGGTATCATCAGCATATTGATGACACCCAAGCCCACACCTCCGGGCAATCTGGGTGAGGGGGCGCATATAGATGTTAAACAACATAGGGGACAACACAGCTCCCTGTGGCACCCCACACTCAAGAGGGTGCCTTTGGGACCGCTGGTCCCCAATCACCACCCTCTGTCCCCGACCTTGAAGAAAAGAGACAAACCATTGAAGAGCAAGCCCCTGAATCCCCACGTCGGCGAGGCGGTGGGCCAGCAACTGGTGGTTGACTGTGTCAAACGCAGCTGACAGATCTAACAACACCAGTACCACCATGCCACCTCGATCCAGATGCCTACGGAGATCGTCCGTCAGAGCGACCAGCACCGTCTTCATCCCATGGCCTGGGCGAAAGCCAGACTGGAAGAGATTGAGGATGGAAGCCGCATACAGATAGCCTTGTAGCTGTGACGCCACCACCCTCTCAATGAGTTTGCCCAAATAGGGCAAATTGGAAACCGGCCGATAGTTGGCCAATTCGGCCGGGTCCAAAGATGGCTTTTTCAAGAGGGGGCGGACCATTGCTTCCTTAAGTGCTCCAGGGAACAGTCCCTCAGCGAGGGACTTGTTGGCAATCTCCCGCAGTGCACCTCAAAACCCCTCGTGGCCCGCTTTAATAAGCCAGGAGGGACACGGATCCAGGTCGCATGTGGTTGGGCGCACCGATACGAGCAATCTGTCAGTTTCCTCCAGGCTGAGTGGGTCAAAAATCACTAAACCCAGCACCAAAGATGTGCAAGGGGGCTCTAGTTCCCTAACTGTTTCAATTGTGGTGGGGAGGTTGCGGCGGAGAGCCAAGACTTTATCTGTGAAATAGCTCACAAATGCCTCCCAGCCTAAATCCAATTCCCTAGTATTTGTCTGCCCTGGGGCAGAGCTGTCAGAGACCGAATTACACTATATAATTGGGCTGGGCATGAGCTGGCAGATGCAATCGAGGTCGCATAGAACTCTTTCTTTGCAGCCTTGACTGCCATCTCATAGGATCTCATAAACGTCCTATAGGATGTTCTTGACACTTCGTCACGAGCATGGCGCCACCATCTCTCTAGCTTTCTCAGTTCTCGCTTCAGCTGCTGCAACTCCTGGGTATACCAGGATGCTCGCCTATCATGAGTGCGGAGAGGGCGCCTGGGAGCAATCTCATCAATGGCTGAGGAGAGTCGGCAGTTCCAATCCTCCACCAGCTCATCCAACGAACCACCAGGGGGCCTTGGATCCCACAAAGCCATCTGTAACCGCATCGGGTCCATTTGACTTCGCAGGCAAGCCAAAATCAGCTCACCACCAAAACAGGGTTGGCGTGGAGCATTCAGATGGGCCCTCAGGGCATCGTGATCTGACCATGGTACTGCTGAAGCATAAATCCAGTCCACCATAACCCCTGCCACAAAGATCATATCAAGCATGTGACCAGCCCAATGTGTGGGTGCCGAGACAAACTGGGAGAGTCCCAGTGCCGCCATGGACGACACTAGATCCACAGCCCGGCTGGAGGTCATGTCCTCAGCATGGATGTTGAAGTCACCCAAGACAATTAGCCTAGGGTGCTCCAGCGCCCAGCCTGGTATGGCCTCCAGCAGGGATGGCAGACTATTGGCTGGCGCGTTAGGTCGTCGGTACACCAACCAAATAGCCAAATTCTCCTCAGCCCCCAGCATTACACCGACACGCTCAAAGCCCGTGATCTCCACCTGCGGGAGTGCCCTGAAGGAGTAAGCCTCCTGAATGAATAGAGCCATGCCTCCCCCCCACCCCCTAGTCCATGATTGACGGAGGACCAAAAACCCCAGCGGTGCAAGTTGGGCGAGAGCTACTATCTCACCCTCCTGCACCCAGGTCTCGGTTAAGCATGCCAGGTCAGCTTGTTGTTCCTGTACAAAGTCCCGCAGGACTTCGACTTTATTATTGATAGACCTGGTGTTGCACAGCACCAATTACGGCCACTCTCAGGATGGGTCATAGGCTGGAAGGGCGCCGAGCCACTCTGTTTCTCCGCGTCCTTCCCTCTGCACCTTGCCTGGACCCACTGCCATACTTCCCTCTCCCCAAGAGCACTGGAATTTGTTGCCCGTACATTAGTCAGCTGGGGTCTCCGCTACGCCTCAGGCCACCAGCAACCAATAACAGAATCACAACCAATCCAGCTATAGCAATTAAACTACTACTATCATTCCTGTTAGTTAAGATAACAGTGCTATTTATGCAAAGAGGAAAAGCAATTCCTACTGGTCATGTCAGGGGCATTTTTCATCCCTGTTTGTTTCATTATAGTGACAATAATAATGTTTGTTATAAAAACCACCTATTTGTATTTTTAAAAATAAATTAAATAAATTTTTGCTATCTCCTACTTACGTCATATTAATATGCCAGAAATATTATAGTTCAAACTCTGTTCTTCCTGCTGTATAGAATAATAAACAGAAATCAGAAACAGCCATACAGCACCGAGACATAAACAGCTCCTGTGGGGAGCTGAGGTCATGGCAACCTTTGGGGAGGGACCATGGCTCAGTGGTAGAACATCTGTTTGGCATATACATCTGATTGATATTCACACTGTCATCTGATCGCATTTGATTCAGGAGGCAACTGAGTCTATTCACTGTTCTTCTTCGCCAACTTAAAATAACAAATTCCTGCCCTCATTTTTACTTGAGATGTCACTAACTTTCAAGAATATCAGTCCTGCACCCAAAATGTGTGGCTCAGCAGCAAGCTGAGAACATGACTTCCTGCATTAGGGCATAGTTTCTCTTTGTGCTGGGCCCAGCCAGATCAAGAAGCAGCATAGTCTCTATGAAACATGTTTCTTGCTTTGAAAACAAAAGATTACTTTGGTATAGAAGATGCTAAAGCATATGATGCTAGTCAAAGCTCTTAGTATATATCAGCTTAAATCCACAAAATCTCACAGTAGAAAATCTTGGTGATATTCCAGGCAGGTAAATTTAGGAAGTTCCAAAGGGGGTAAAGCAGGGATCCAGTAGACATCTAATTTCTGCGCTTCATGGGTAAACCATTATCCTGTTGTCCCTTCCTGCATGTACAGCACATAGCATCTGAAACCGCATATGGGATCCATGCAATCTGCATGTCAGAGGCTGTCTTTAAAGCCAAAAAAATATTTTCATTAGTCTTGTTCAATTTGTGCACATATGGTTTAGTGCAAAAGTGATTGCTCAGGAAGGCGCTGTGAGGATGTGCCCTATTTGTGACCAGGTGTACCTTGACCATTTTGCCAATGCATGTAATTCTCCGGCTGCAAAAGAAGAAGCAGACCTCATTGATTCAAAATCACAAAGTAACTTTCCCCAATCTCTCATGAGTTAATTGGTTTCTCCACTTTGTGAATACCCACTTTGTATGCTAATTTTATCAGTGTGTTACATTAAACTAATGAATCTTGGATAATTGTAAGATTCTCAGATTAAATCCACTCTGCTGTAGAATATAACTTCATTCATCATAGCAAGGAAAGATCTGACCACCCAAATTGAATAACATGAGAATTCTGCTAAAGTAGTGCAGGGCGGCTAGTTCATGTGTAACAGGCCCCTTGGTTCTTCGTGCATGATAACTGCAGATTGCATGACTTGGGGCTCTTCCAGTGGAGTTTGTTATTGTGCAGAGAATGCAAACTATTACTTATTCAGTGGTTGCATGAGATGAGATCCAAACCCTTTCCAGAGCTAAGACTTCAGGGAAATTTCACAGCAAACAAATAGCTATAAGCTGTTGCAAGGAAAATGGGGTAATCTTCCCCACCCCATGCATGCTAAATGGATTGAATGTCACAGACACCTGTTGCCCAATGACTATGCCATCATGGGTAGCCAACATAACCCCCCCCTCTCTCACACACACACACACAATATCTGCATTGTGTTTTTTTCCATTTTGTTAAAATTCAAATACTCAGTGGTTTGCTACTCCAGCAGCAACATTCAGATGGTCTTTCAAAAAGTTGGAGTCAAAATCTATAAAACTGCAGTAGGGCTACCAGCTTTTTTAGCAGCATTGCTCCATTATTTAGCAAGCCTGTTGTCCCATTAAAACAAAAATCCTTTCCACACTCTCTTCTCTAACACATGCTGTTTTTAAAAATAGGGTTTCAGGGTAACCAAGTAAGCCCTTCACAGGACATCTCTCCCCCCTGCAGCAAGTATATTTGCATCCACATCCATCACAAACAGACACTGCACTGCTTGTCCAGCTGTAGTACCATCTTTAGGAATAACAGATTGTTGTGCTTTTTTTACTGTTTACTCAGAAAAGCCCCTAACTGGATAGGTAGGGGTTCTTGTGTATAAATTGAGGATTAATATGGCATCAGCAGTTTCTTATAACATTGACAGTTGGGGGATGAGACATCTACTGAGAATGGATGCTAAGAGTTGCAGTGCATGCTGTCAACAACATGAAGGGTAGAGAGACATCTGGAAATGGATAGTAAAACTGTGATGTCTCCAAAGTAATATAAAGAGACTATCATGCACACACAACATACACTGGGTGTTTGTTTTGGAACAAAAAATAACTTGGTCATTGCCCATCTCCCTTTCAGCAGTGCAAGTGACCTCATTAGCCTGCTGGGTCAGCAGGAGGCTGAAGATATAAGTCTGCAAGCTAGTTCCTGGAACAGCCCGGGTTACTTTCAGACATATATCTATCCACATTAGCCTAACCTGGTCTAGTCTAGAAAAATTGCCACAAGGTGACTGAATGTATACAAGTTACTCAAGTGTATTGATCCAAAGGAGTACATTGTGGCCAACAAATTCAGCACTGTGCATTATTTATCTTATGGTATCCACAAGGAATAGGGCCTGCATCTATCTACTTTAATTGCTCACTCTTCTGTGCCCTTGAAATGTTTCATTCAGACAAGTTTCAATGCAAAATGACAAGGTCGCAAGCTTTGGGAGAGGATGTCCATTCTATGGTCCCTCTTCTGTACATTACCATATAGAAGGGAACTTGTCTGTTATTTCAAGAACTTCAGTGGAAGAGATTAAAAGTTAACAAAGCATAAAATATGTTCAGGGATCTTTAACATCTAATGTAATTCTGTTTATAAAATTATATATACCACAATAACCTTTAGCATACTAGCATCCAAAAGCTTGATTAACATTTGGGAAGACCACCAAAGGCCCTATAATGCTGCATCAAAGTCTGTTAGGCCACTAGACAGCCATCCTTGATCTAAAATATTTCTGCAGACTTAGGTTTTACTTACTGAGACCTATGTAAAATGTCATAGAATCACAGAATCATAGCATTGGAAGGGACTTCCAGAACCATTGAGTCCAACCCCCAGCACAATGCACAAAATTCACAACCACCTCCCCCCACACTCCCAGTGACCCCTGTTCCATGCCCAGAAGATGGCAAAAAACCTCCAGGATCCCTAGCCAAACTGGCCTGGAGAAAATTGCTTCTTGACCCCAAAGTGGTGATTGGCATTTTCCTGGGCATGTAAGAAAGAGCCACAAGAACTAAGCACTGATGCAACCCTTTCTGCCCTCCCTTCACAGAATCAGCATTGCTGTCAGATGGCCATCTCGCTCTATTTGAAAACCTCCAAAGAAAGAGAACCCACCACCTCCCGAGGAAGCCTGTTCCACTGATGTTATGTCCGCTGACCGCCACTAAGCGCCAGCGGTAGGCAACCCAAGCTTGGCTCCTTAAGAACAATAGGGACTAGGATCCTGAGCCTCCCAGTTAGCACCTATCGGAACTGTGGTGGGAACTTTAAACCTTCCAATGGGACTGGTGGGTGTGCCCCCGGGACTGTATATAGTTGGCCACCCCGGCCGGTATTGTGTTGTCATGTTGTGTACCAGTAAACTATGAGCTTTCTCTACGCATTGAACCCAGTACGTAACAACTGAGGAACTGCATTGTCTATCTTCTCTACGCATTGAACCCAGTATGCAACAACTGAGGAGCTGCATTGTCTATCTTCTCTACGCGTTGAACGCAGTACGTAACAACTGAGGAACTGCTCTAACTGTCAGGAAGTCCTTCATAATGTTTAGCCAAAAAACGTTGGTTAAGGTCTGACCTTCTGGGACAACAGAAAACAACTCCACACCATCCTCTAGTTGACAGCCCTTCAAGTACTTTAAGTATTGTCCAAGCAAGTAACAATGGATCAGAATTACTGGAAATATAAAAATGTTTACAAGCTCAGAATTATCACTGAATAAATCAAAGAGTGTTCTATGATCATCACAGATCTCTCAGTGTAAACATTCATGGGATCATAATATTTAGAATACATTGCAATGGGCTGTTTTTCTTTTCTCTCTCTTCTGCTTATTTCAACAGATATTTGTAAAGGTGGTGCAAAATTGACAAGGGAAAAGAGGAAAAATTTGTTCATGAAATGGACATGAGGTTTGTTTGCTATCTGAAGCAATTTAACAACTGGCTTTAGGATTGTATCCTGCATTCCTCTGCTTGAAAACAAATGTCTCAATGTTCTCTATAATGTGCAGTTTATTTGTGATAATGGAGGAACTAAAGTTATTATATAGCATCTAATTTTTTAATCATCTTTGATTATTTTTTTCCTTCCAGTTGTTGAAAGACCATGATAATAGGTTGATTCTTTAAACTTAAAAACTATGGCCAATAAAAACAAGCATCTTAAACAAAAATGGACGCTTTTTGCCTTGGCATTGACCAAATCATAGCTAATCTTTAAGACCCTCTTGATTATTATTTAGATGCCTGCAATTAATTCTGACCTTGGTGGTAAAATGTAACTTGATGACTCCTGGACGTATTTTAAACTTGTACATTTTAAACTTGTAAACTAAACTTCGTAATTTTGCTTTCAAAGAGGCTCTTCTAAAGAAATTATGGTGGTCTCGCCTGACCTTGAGAGGAGCTGGGCACCCGCAACTCCCACTGAATTACAAGTATTTGTGGGTGCTCAGCACTTCTCAGAATCAGGCACATTAGCAGCTCCATGAAGATGAAAACAGCAAGTAGTGCTCTGAGTATCTCATAAGACAACCATCAGAAATCAAGTGAGAGATAATCAGATTTACTGTTTGTATGCCAAAAAGTTGTTCTTGTATTCTAAAGCATTCCTCCTATGCCTTCCAATAAATAAATGAATACCACCTTACATCCTAATTAAATCTATGTTTGAATGTCACCTCATGTTTATGGTATCAGAAAAGTATGCTTTTTGTGTGGTATGCATGCTCATCTTCAAATGAGTAGAGAAATCAAGTCAAAGAAAATGAAGACAGTAAATTGGAGAGTACTTATCACAGCAAGACCGGGGGACTTTTGGGGGGCAGTTATGAGTAACGTTCTAGACCAGACCAGTGACACAGACCGTGTGACCATCAGACAGTCAGTCAATTTTTATTACAGCCCACAGGCCCTATTTCGATTAACTCAGCCAATCTCCATTCAGATGACTGATCAGTGCATTTTTGCTCGTGCTCAGACACCTTTTGCTGCTTCATGGGACTTCGCTTAGCTTCAAGAGTCATTTGGAAGCTCTAACTCTGCACACACTTTTTTCTGTGGTGCCCTTATTCTCTTCTAAGGAGAAACTATTGTCTGGATAATGGTGACTGGTCAATGGAGAAGCAATCTATCTTTGCTTGTAGCAGTGCTTTCAACTAAAATGTCTTATTTATTACTTCCAAGCTTATATATATCTAAGGAGATGCCAACTCAGCATTTATACATATGATATATACTTTTCTCAGTATGGGGAAAAATACTTTAAAATGAGACATAACTAATGTTGTACAATAAACTTCAACTGAGCCATGCACACTGACTAATCTTACAAAAATGTAAAATTAATCCTTCAACATCAGTTATGGAGAAAGGAGATTATTTCTTCAAAATGGTGTCATGTGGACAGAGATGCCTCTGTAAGGATATGTTATATAATTGTGGCAGTTGCTCTGAAGCATCTTCTGCTTCTTAGGCAAATGTGCAAGTGCTTTAGAATGGAAGTGCAAATATCATCTCCATTCTTGCCTGACTGGTGTCCCAGAAGCTACAGTTGGAACTGCTCCCTTACCCATGTGGATTTTCCCTTCTCACATTGTTACCCTTCTCCTGACCATACCCCAAACCTACTAGTAGAGGAACGGGTTCTGTTCAGCACATGCAGGAAGTCCCAGATTAAACCACTGGCATCTCCAGTTATAGGATCTCAAGTAGTAGGTAGTGAGAAAGATGCTTCTCAGCCTGAGAGCCCGGGGGAGTCACTGCCTGTCAGCATAGAAAAGCTGAGCTGGAAGGACTGATAGTCTAACTCAACATTATAAACTGCAAGGTGTACATATTGTTATATGTTCCCACATCTGGGATGCTCCTATAGGCCCACTGATCACCTGGTTGTGTAATGATGTTTCTGTAGTCTGTCTGCCCACTTGGCTTAATCATTCCAGGTGGTATAGCTGTGTTAGTCTGTTACAGCAAACACAAAAAGGAGTCTTTTGGCACCTTAAAAACTATCAGGTTTATTGAAGCATAAGCTTTCATGGAATAGAGCCCATTTCATCAGGTGCTTAAAAGTAATGGTCTTCGAAGGATGTTATTAGAAGCTCCCCTTTGAGCACCCAGTTATGTTGTTTTGGGGACTATATAGTTGAAGATCTACCCAATTACCTTTTGGAGTCCTATCTCTACTTAAGCCTAGAAACAAATTGTTGTCAAGTACTCTTATCAAAATCACTTTTTCTAAGAATGTATCCCTGTAAGTTGTGCTAGTAAAGTGTACTGATACATTCATTACCAGGAGGGCAGCACTATTTGATGGGAGAGAAGCTAAAGAAAAATTGCCTTTGTTAATTATGTATGCTGGTCATTTTTATATCTCCTTTCTGCATAATCTTGCAGTCAAGTTTTGATTAATTTGACAAGCTCACTTACTTAGGATCCACCAGCCGGGCCACTGTATGTAGATATAACATACAAATTATATTGAGCTTCAAAGGCCTTCTTGATAACATTATTAGTGCATGCATGTCCAAAACATCTCCTCAGTGGCAGGAGTTTGGCAAGCAGCTACAGGAATCTTACCAGGGCCCCAAAGCACTGGCTTTGTACCCTCCAGCACAAATAACAATCCCCCTGCTAAAAGCCACCACATTGTCATTATATATTTCAAAGTGCAGGTACCTAAACAGTTTGAGAGCAGTACATAGTGCTGCTAAAACCTCCCCCGCCAACTATGAAGCATTAAGGAAACAAAAGCAATCAAGAAAACACAGCCCTCTATGCGTGTCTTCCCTCTTTAGCATTTGGACATAAAAAGGGGCCATTCCGTGCAAAACAGCATTCAGGAAAACACGTTGAGCATCTGTGAGTGTTCATGCTTAAATAGAGCTGCCATGTCCTGACATTCTCAATGTCTTACAGTTGTATCAGTTAGAGCACTGCCATCACTTTGTGGGACATCACAGAGGCACCATACAGCGACCACTGTGGAGAGACACAGTCACTGTACAATCTTCTTTCTTAATCACACTGATATCACAGCCAAGGTACATCAGCACCATCATGCATCCAGAACACAATATAATGACTTCGCACAAGACCACTGCCAGAAAGCATTTACAGCACATCTAAAACGCTTTAATGTCAGACCCTACTAATGCCATAAGCTCATACCTGACAGAAGCCTTGGCTTCCTGAAAAAAAGAAGCATTGAGTGAGAAGGTTTCCTTACACTTAAACAGAAGGTTCAAGAATTGACTATCGGTTAACTACAATACATTTTCTTCCCTTTCTACAGTATGATTGATTTAGGGTGATTTGTGTATGTGTGTGTGTGTGAGGGAGAGAGAGATACTTATTGACAGGACTACAGAAGTAGTATGAAAGAGGCAGAAAGAATCAGCTGCCTGCTTTTAAAGACTGTTTTATTTCAAACAGAAGAAACTATGCAGGTCTTGCTCTCAGGAGGGGCAAAAAAAGAAGCCTCAGTGATACCTCTGGGCAGGGCTCTTTTTGTAGAAAAGGCCCAGCAGGAACTCATTAGCATAACAGGCCACACCCAACAGCAGGAACTCATTAGCATATTGGGCCACACCCCTGACAGCACAGCTCATTAGCACATTAGGCTGCACCCCCCATGTTACCAGAAGTGTGGTTATCCAGCCACACCCACCTTTTGCTTCTTATTCTGTTTACCTTGTTTGTTGTCAAAACCCAGGGCTTTTTTGTAGCAGGAACCCCTTTGCATGTTAGGCCACACACCCCTAATTGTAGTCAATCCTAATGAGTTTCTGCTGTTGGGTGTGGCCTATTATGCTAATGTTCCTGCTGGGTGTGGCCAACTTGGGAGCCAGCCAGAACTCCGTTCCTGTGCGTTCCTGCCCAAAAATAGCCCTGCCTCTGGGTCTGATGAGAAAGGGGGAAATGTGGGAATATACATGAGATACAAGTGCATGTATATAGTTGTTTATTATTTAAAATATTTATACACCTGGAGCTGCAATTTTGGCTTCTCAATAGGGTTGCCAGCATCCAGGTGGGGCCTGGAGATCTCCCAGAATTACAACTGATCTTCAGGCAACAGAGATCAGTTCCCCTGGAGAAAATGGCTGCTTTGGAGGATGGATTCTATGGCATTGTACCCTGCTGAGTTCCCTCCCCTCCCCAAAACCCATCCTCCTCAGGCTCCACCCCAAAAATCTCCAGGTATTTCCCAGTGCAGAGCTGGCAACCATACTTCTCAGTTATCCTGTTCCTTGATGGCTGGCTATTTCTCTCCCTCCCTTTTTCTGGCCATAGTTAGAGAGGGACTCGGCTATTCTCAGGAAGTACCATCCCACCCCTGGCAGCAAGGATTGGGCAGAGCTTCCAAAAACAGTGAGTCTCTCTCTGATTAAGGTTGGAAAGGAGACAAGAGTGGCTGCCCGGAACAATCTGAGATGGACCCAGCTACGCTTGGAAAGCTCTGCCCCATCCTGAGGAAAGGAGTAAAGCTTTCTCTTCCATGTACAGATAGGGAAGGAGGCAGGAAAGTGGTGTTTTTATGCAAAGCCTCCACCTCTAGCTTCCCCTGGTCCCAAGCAGTGGCAACAACAACAGGGCTGCTGTCCACGAGAGGCACATGAGACACTTGAATGACTTGAACTGGCTCTGAGAAGATTCCACTGTCAAAATGTGCCTAGGGGAGCTCTTTGGTTTCAGGTCCAATATGAACTATTCTGAACCTCTGCTTAGTAATAACTTTAAAATGAATTTGCTCTTGTTTTCCAACTCGGAATTAAAAACAGCCATAAAAGGCCTTAAAGGTAAATACCAGCACTTTTAATTGAGCCTAGATTCAAATTGAGAGCTAATGTAGATGGACTGAGACTGAAATTATATATTCTCTATAATTCACTCAGTCAGCATTCTGGCTACAGCATTTTGTACCAAGTGTAACTTCCGGACTCTCTTCAATGGCAAATTTCAAAGTTTAATATTGGAAAACTGATATGCACCATGCATTGGTGTTTTGTATTTGACAATAACTGACCACTTATGGAGTTTCAAGCTTGGTACCTGACAAAATCAAAGCAATTCTAGGAGACCCCAGCAAGTCCGTACAACTCAGAATTCAAAAGTGGACCTTTTTGGTAAAATCTAGACATGGAATAGAACTCTAGAATGGCCAGCCCAGAGAGGTCCAAAAATCCCCCACCTACCAAAGACATGTAAGATAAAGTTCTTCAGAAGGGATTTTGGGGGAAAGTTTTTGGACTTGGTGCTCTTCTGCATTGTAAGTATATTCTTTTTTATGTAAATTTTATTTTATTGAGATTTGAGTGCAGTGCTACTTTTAAACTGATAATTGTCCACCATGAAGAAGCAGTTAATAGCTTTTAATAAATAAATATAAATAAAATTCATATTTACAAATTTCAAGTACAAATTTACAAATTTCAGGTACAAATTTACAAATCAGAAGATTTCAAGGTCAGAACTTATGTATGAAAAATATGAGTTGGAAAAATTTATGTTCAGCTATGTTCTAGAGTTGACACCTCAAGGTGGCACCTGGAGATCTTCTGCTATTACAGTTGATCTCCAGATGACCAAGATTAGTTCCCCTGGAGAACATGACTGCTTTGAAGGGTGGATTCTATGGCACTATATATGGATGAAATCCCTCCCCTCCCCAAACCCTGCCCTCCCCATGGTCCCAACCCAGAGCTGGCAACCCTAATGTCTATTATGTTTTCATCCCACCCTTGCTCCAAGGAGCTCAAGGCAGTGTACATGGCTCATGAGGTAAGTGATAACGTAGGCTGAAAGGGAGCGACAGGCCCAAGATTGCCCATGGAGCTTCATGGCTCAGTGGGAATTTGAATCCAGTTTTCCTCAGCCCTAGTCAGTCCCTCTAACCACTATGCACACTGGCTGTCATTATTACACCCATTTATTCCTTTTATGTAGCCACCCACTTTGTGCCCACTGTCAAGTGAAACTCTGTTCATATTCACCTTTTCCTATTCCTCATTATACCCCTAATTATTCACCCACAATAATGTCAGTTCTACTGAGCTATAGCTATTCCAGTCATCTCATGACAGTCTTAAAAGCATCCTACGAGAGATCTTTGTCCTGCCGCATAGATTATTTCAAAGAATTAATAGGAACATATCAGTCTTTTCAAGTTAAAATCTCTCTGGTTTTTACTTCTTTTTGCGTCTATATTGGTTTGTGTCCATCAAGTTACTACTTTAAGATATGATTGATTGTGCAAAATCATCATACATTTAAATGATGAGATATCTGTTCCTTGTGTAATTTTTAAGTGTATTTGCTTCACATAAATGCACATTTCTTAAGAGCCTGTACTGATATGCAGATAACACATAGTGCATACTACTAAAGTATTTAACATGCTTAAGTTTTATATGAGCATTGGGAGAAATATGTATACTATATTTTTTCAGGGAAAGGGGTGCAGCGTGATCTTCCCTTCTATCAGCTGAAAGATAGAAGAGAGAAATTTATCTTGTATATTATCTAATAGGCCTTCCAGAATGAAAGACCACGGGAGGTAAGGCTAACAAAATTAATATGCAAAGAATTTCAACACTAGGGGCCTATAATTTTCTTGTAAATGGTTTCACTTTAAGGATGAAACAACATAGGACAATACCAATTTCTTTCTAGCTTGCTCTTCCCCCGCCCTTTTTTTTTTTTTGCAGATAGATGGAGCTTTAAAAAAATTAACACATGACAGCAGGTGGGACAAAACGAGACAAGTGGATATTCAAAGTAGAGAGACTGCAAATTTGATTTGCTTAGCATTTCACTAACTGATTTGAATTCATTGATATGTTAAAACAATGTGGGTAGGTATATTTAATTAAAACAAGATTGGCTATCATTCAGGCACCAAGCAAACATTTAGTATACTTAGAGTATCATTAAAATGCACGAAAAACAACATGGCCTTCCGAATATAAGTACAACAACAAAAATTTGGAGAAGAAGTAGAAGAAACAGATTATAAATTAGGTGCACATTATACTGTCATTACACTGATATCTAACCCCTAACTGTTAAACTGAATTCGTGATTTACTGTTGGCCTTATACTACTCTCTTCTCCCTTCCCCCAAAAGGAAACATTTACAATCAAAGATGTCTGATGCAATTCCCAACAAAGAAACGTTAAGTCACATGGACAAGGGAAGTAAAATCCATACTTGCCTAGGTTTATGGAATATTTTTAGTGTTTCTTGATTCATTCTTCATAGCTACTTTGTAATCAGTCAGGAATGGCTAAGGTGTTGTTTGTCTTGTAGTAAAGAGCTCAATATGATTAGATTTCTAAAATATATTCCAGCACCCCAGGATACAGTTCAATGCAGTGCTAGTCCTATCAATTTAAAATAGGTTAGTGTCAGACAGCCTTTGAAACTAACAAATCAGTTCAGTATAATTTGAAATTTTAAAATCAGGGTCTTTGAAATGAAGGTGGGGTAATGTCAAGTTACACATCTCAGTCTGATTTCCTCATAATTTGATATTCAGATGTGTCCAAATTTGATCCGTTATGGCAAGAAGACAAATGAGTTGATGCAGTTTCATCATAAAAAGATGAGGAAAAAGAAGAGTTGGTTTTTATATCCTGCTTTTCTCCACTCTAAGAAGTCTCAAAGCGGTTTACAATTGCCTTCCCTTCCTTTCCCCACAACAGTCACCTTGTGAGGTAGGTGGGGCTGAGAGAGTTCTAAGAGAACTGTGACTGGCCCATGGTCACCCAGCAGGCTTCATGTGGAGGAGTGGGGAATCAAACCCAGTTCTCCAGATTAGAGCCCGCTGCTCTTAACCACTACACCATGCTGGCCTTTAAAGATGCCTTTAATGTTTCAGAATTAACAGTTATGTAATTTTTTTATGTGGAACTTTTTAAAATAGGCACTTTGTAACAAATGGTAGAAGTCACCTGGAAATGGGGGACTGGGCTGCACCTCATTCAGTCATGTGAAATGAAATAGTTTATTATCCCAGGGTAGGTCAAGAGAAACAATGTTGATGGTAATGCTGGCTAAGTTTGGAACCAAGCAAAATGTTAGTAGCTGCTATTGGATGCCTGCTAGTAGCAATCAACAATATAAGGTTAGTTTGATGTTTCAGGGTGTAGATCATCCATAAATAAAGACCTATATACTTGGCATCTTAGTGTCATCATTCTAGGGTTCAATCTCTGGATGGAATTTAAACTAATGCCCTTTCTTGAAATATTGATGGAAATAGGCAAATATTTAGATCATTTCCTGCCTTTTACAGCTCAAGGCAGCTTACAATGAAATACCAAAATTAAGCAAAAGCCATGAAAGATCTAAAAATACATTTCTGCTGCTCATACTCAGAGTGAGAAGCTAATGCCCCATGATACATGTAGGCTGTTCCACATACTATGAAGTCCTTGTGGCCAAAATCCTTTGGATTATATATGCACTGGAAATTCCTTGCTTCCTAGACCCACACAGACTTAGATCTGGACCTTAGCACACATGGAGAAAGGTCAGAAAAGGCCCCAGAGAGGCACATCCTCTGCTGGGAAAATGTATATGTATCCAATCATTACTCATAAGTTTCTCAAACTGAGAAAGAAGTAGCTCCCTGTGGCTGTTTCAGATTGGGAAAACAGCGGGGGGGGGGAGGCTGAAGCCCCTTCTCCACAAGTGCTGCAGCCCCCAGTACAAATCAGGACTTGCTTCTTGCTGCAGATGATCTTGCTTCCCATGTAGACAGTATATATAGAGCTGCCAGGTCACTCACTATGGAGGGCAGTCTCCCACTCTCTGACTCTATTCTCATGCCACATAAATGAACCTGGGGTACAAAAAGTGGAGGACCTGTGTTGGCGAATGCACTAGGGATTTGTGAAATCTCTATGCTAAAAACCAGAACTAATTTCACAGCATCATGCAACACCAGGTTTTGAAGTCTCTGCCTCCTTATTGCTCCTAGGTAGGGTCGCCAGCTGGGAAATACCTGGAGATTTGGGGGGTGGAACCTGAAGAGGGCAGGGTTTGGGAGGGGAGAGACTTCAACAGGGTACATTGTCATGGAATCCACCTTCCAAAGCTGCCATTTTCTCCAGGAGAATTGATCTCTGTCACCTGGAGGTCAGGTGTAATCCCAGGAGATAGCCAGCTACCACATGGAGGTTGGCAACTTTAGTCCTGGGTGTTGCAAAGGATCTCAGAATCAGAGCCTTATTGAGAGAAGTCTCTAAGGCGGGCAAGGTTCTGGCTATGATGGGTTCAAAAGTCAAAATCATCACCATGAATTGGGCCTGGCAGCTTGCATATGGGCAGGGTGGCTTATAAGGCTTGATGAGAATATATATTGTTATTAAATTCAATTCGAATTTCATTTTGATCTATTGATGTCCAGGGTTTTATGTATATACTGTTCTGGTAGTTGCAAGACTTGTACGACAACTGAGGTACTAGATATCTTTAGAATCCTTAATTAATATTGACACAACGGTCTGACTCTGAAAATACAAAAACAGACTTTGCCACCTCTTCATGGATACAACTAGTTCTGATCAAATATGTTTCTATATATTTCTGTTTATTTTGAATATATATCTTATCATATGGTATTGTTATAAAAAGGGAAGTTGTTTTATGAATTCATTTTGGTTGTATATCTTACCTAACTTCGATAAAAAAATTAAAATTAAAAAAAGAATATATATTGTTACAAAAATATTATTTTAATATGTTATGTTATAACACAACTTATTTTATTATTATAAGCTTCAAAAATAAGAGTACCTTTAACTCTCAGGACCAAACGATAATTTATGCACAATGTAAGTAATAATGCCACTTTCTGGAAACACGTAATTTGCACAGAGAAAGAAAAGGGCACAACCCTTTCTATGCTCACTGATTACTCAAACACAAGGATAAGATACAAAAAGCTGTCAAGTCAGTGCTTACAGTATGTAAGGAAACTATACACAACAATATAAAGTGAATAATATAATAACAGGTAAGTGTAAACATTAATGAAAAAAGTACAGGTAAGTATAAAGCTTTCAGGTAAGTCTATTGTAATAATATCTCAGTCAAAACCTGAATGAATGAAATGTCCTCAGAGGACTTGTGGCTGTGAGAAAAGTTGACGAAATTCCCCAGAGTAAGTCTCCGTTTCATTAGTAACTTCTTCCGAACAACATCAGAAGGACAATTTTGCGTCTTCCATTATTTCATAAATTGCACATTCCGCAAGGTAATACAAAGTTCTCCTTGGTGCCACTAAATCAGTCAGAGATCTTAGAGCTGATTGATTCCCAGCAACAAATTAGCAAATTTTCTGGCTTGTTATCCAGCCCTTTAACCTTTTCCACCCACCTCTCCTTGCTGCCAGGAAGATACTTGTATCTGGGCTGTTTGCTTCAGGAACCAACTGTGCTGTGTTAGGACTCCAGTAAAAGCTTTTGGAACAGTGGTGGGAACCAGCCAGCCCTACTTTGGGATCATGTCAGAGTACAAGCCAGAATTGCATGATCTGTGCTCAGAATTGCAGCCTCTTGAAGTGGCTTTCTATTAAAAACAATTTACAGTGAAATCCTTAACACTGTTACCTCCTTTGAAGTCCACTGAAATCAATGGGCGTAAAAGGGTGTAACTCTGCTTAGAACAGCACTGTTGGTCTTCATTATATATGTGTGTTCAGTGTGTAGTTGCCCCTCAACCTACCTGATTAAAATATAGTCCTCACTTATTTAAACAGCTCCCTACCCATTGATCAGCTAAATTAACTGACTAGACAGTTTAAAATTACGGCTAAGTTACCCATATGGTTTTAAAAACTAGTATAAATTTAGCTTTCCTTCACACTTAAAAATTGGTCAGTGTCTATATGATATCATGCATATCTAACTAGTTTGATTTTCCACTGCAAACCTTCCATTTATTTGTATTAAATATATATAATTTTAAAAAATCAGCCACTACTCAAATCTACCAAGATATTTAAATACCAATTGCTTTGGTGATTATTAGTTCAAGGGAACTTTATACTTAATTCAGCTGCATAATTTAGTGCTCTGCTCTCCAGTCCACAATAACAATAGAAACAACAAGAATGTATTATTTATAACATGTGTACTATTGCATGCTCAGATTCTTCCAGAAGACTAAAAAATCAAGCTCCATTTGTTCCATATAAAAAGCCTTCGCAATGTAATCTCAGTAGGTTGATTGATGCATTACATAATGCAAAATGTTTTTTTACAATCTTTTTTGCATCTGATAAACATGTTAAACATTTTGGGTATTTGTTCCATTTCCCTGTGCACTCTGAGTCCTAATGTATTATCTTGTGCAGTATTTAATAAATTAATGGAGGCAATATAAAATTGAATTACTTCTTCTATAATCAAATTAATTATATATTAACTTTTCCCAAGGCTATAAAATATGAATGTCTACTGACAGCAGTTCTTGCATTATGCGGCAGTTTTCAAAGAACACTGCGTCTCCCCCCACAGAATGACAATAAAGACTCTAAAGACAAACAGCCAAAATTCAGTATGCTATCAGAAGTATTTGTTTTTAATTGTGAGCATTTGGTGCCCTTCAACACAAAACTCGCTGTACTGAAAAAACTGGGGGATTATTTTTCCTCTACTTGAGATAAAAGTTTAAGGTTAGTCGGTGGGGTTTTCCCCCAACTGCTTTTACAGAAAACACCACCTATTTAGAGTAAATCAATATATCTAATTATCAATGTGGTACCATCTGTGGACACTAAAATCCAGAGACTGGAGCCATGGACAGGCAAGACAGATCTCTCTATAAGCCTGAAAAAGTCCCAGGTTTGCAGAAAAATCTGAAAGCTAAAAAACAATATAGGGGGGAAGGGTTAAAACCTTCAAAACAACTGCAGCAGCACCTGTAGCTTTAAGAAACACCATTGCTAGACAACCCAACAGTATATTGCCACCCTTGGAACCTTGGTTTCTGTTGGTAAAAGGAAGAGGGAGATTATAGACCCTTTTCAGGGATGTTATGGACCTTGAGGGAGGACTCATGGGGCCAGGCCTGATACCAACCATTGGACAACTTGCTGTCACCTGGCTCGCATGAGTCAACCAAGTCCAGCTGTTTGCTACTATTTAAAAGCAGAAACTCCATGGAAGCCAGTGTTGTGCAGTGGTTTCAGAGAAGGATCTGGGAGATCCAGGATTAAATACCCATTCTGCCATAGAAGTTCACTGGGTGACCTTGGGGCAGCTATACATTCTCAGCCTAATCTACCTCACAGGGTTTTTGTGAGGATTAAATGGAAAAGTGGAGAATGCTGAAAACCTTTTTGGGTCCCCATTGTGCAGATAGGCAAGGTATAAATGAAGTAAATAAATAATAAATATAGCTGAAGACAGAGGCACACATAAAAGGTTGGCTGGTGCATGGATGGGAAGGAGGGTTGCCCACACTGTGTTGGGAAATACCTAGAGATTTGGGAGGTAGAGCCTGGGGACAGTGGGGTTTGGGGAAGAGAAGGACCTCAGCAGGATACAGTGCCATAGATTCCACCCTCTAAAGCAGCCATTTTCTCCAAGGGACTTGATGTCTGTAGTCTGGAGATCACCTGAAACTGGAAGATCTCCTGGCCGCACGTAGAGGCTGGCAACACTAATGGGAAGAAACAAAGGAAGAATGGAAAGGTGAGGATATGGGGGTTGCCAGGTGGGTAAAAAAAGAAGAAATAGTGGGGGGAGGGGATACAGGGTAAAGTGAGGCACTCCCCACACAAGTCTTTGTGGGTTCCCCATTGTGTACCTGAGGCTGGCAAACAGCACTGCACAGTGGTTGGAACTAAGGATAATTTTCCCAGGGAGAGGCTGCTGGGGGAGAGAAGGAGAGAAAGCTGAAGATGGGGGCATATAAAGATAGGTTGGCTGGAGGTTGGAAAGTGGGAAGGAGAGGGAAAGGGGACAGACTATGGAGGTTTTCAGGGAATAGAAAGAGTGTGGGAGGGGAGATGACATGCTCCCTGCAAGTCCTTACACATCTCCTGCATATTGATAAAATAATTTTAACACTCTTTTTTGCCCTTGGGCTAGTCATTGTGGGCACGATCCATTATTTCCTGCACATACAGCTTTGGAAATTTCCCCAAATTTATTAATACATTTCCAACAAAAAAAGCAGAAAAATATTATTTATATCATACAAATCTGGTAATAGTTATTATTTATTGATTTAGAGAGCAATTCTAAGCAGGTCTACTCAGAATCTTACTCAACTCTATTCAATGGGGCTTAACTCTAGTAAATGTTCTTAGCATTGCACTGTATCCACACTGCATCCACATGACATTAATAAACTGCATGGTCTGTTTTGTGGAAGTATTGAACTCTATGCTGAGGCCTGGAGATCTCCTGGAATTTCCCCAAATTTCCCCAGATCTCCTGGAGAAAATGGGCTGCTTTGGAGGGTGGATTCTATGGCATTAAACCCTGCTGAGGTCCCTCCCCTCCCGAAATGATGCCCTCCCCTGACTCCACCTCCTAATATCCTGGAATTTTCCAACCCGGAGCTGACAACCCTATGTAGTCATCACATGCATTTGTAACCAGATATCCGTTTACAAAGTCTGTTAGCGAGCAGTACAGTAATTATACGCGGTGAAAATTATACAATGTATAAAGAACTAGACTTGGACCATGAAAACAATAGTTCATATCTTTACTTGTCCATTCATGTGCAAGTCATTTTTTTCTGACCCTCAATTAACAACCAATGAGGTAGGTCCACAGTCATCATTCCCATTTCATTGGCACACTAAGGTCTACAAACCAACATATTTTGGTAGTCCCTGGCCTCAGGGACGTCTGACTTGCCTTGACCAGGGCCAGGGCTTTTTCAGCCCTGGCCCCTGTCTGGTGGAATGAGCTCCTGTGTGAGATCAGGGCCCCGTGGGATCTATTACAATTCTGCAGGGCTTGTAAGATGGAGCTCTTCCATCGAGCTTTTAGTTGAGGCATCGGGAGTCCTCGTCCTCTGGCTGGCCTCCATCTGTAGCCTGGATCCTGAGATCTTGAAATCTTAAAGATCTTTTAGAAACGCTTAAATTTCTAAGACCATCAACCACTAAAGTATCTGCTTCATTAGAGTTGTATGGCACTTAGGACATGTTATTTTATATTGTGTTTTAATCTGGTTTTAATAGAACCCGCCCTGAGCCTGTTGAGGGGAGAGCAGGATATGAATCCAAATAAATAAAGAGTAAATAAATAAATATTAGTGTAACCAAGTTAAAGAATACCTATGCTGCTAATTTCACATCAAATGCATTTGACAGTTGAATTTAGTCTGTTTGACTTTTTATTTACTGTATTTATTTATTATTTTTATTTATTTTTTATTTTATATTATTTTATTTACTGTATTTACTGTATTTACATCAGTCTCTTCTCTGATTTATCAGTTTGATTATCAGATGTGAGTCAATCACCAATTTGTTTAGTTTGGCATCAAACTGAAACATCTGCCAGGCAGGTTCATCCCCCCCCCAAAAAAACCCCCTGCACATGTATGAAAATGCTGCTGATCTAAACATCACTAATGCCTACTTAGACAAACACCTATTGGTAGGATTTTTAAAAAACTTGGTGTTTATGTATGACTCATTTATATAATGAGTCTGGGTGATTTGTCTATTTAAATTTTTGCCTGCCAAGTAGAGCTGTGGTGCAACATGGACAGAGGAAGGAGAAACCAATCAGGTTGTGGGAGAACATGAACATGTGAAAAGTAGTGCACCATTAAAAAGGAATAAGGTGAAACAACCAGCCAAACAGCCACAACAAGGTCAACGACTAGTCTGTTTAAAAAATCCGCTCCCTTGTTCACAACTGGCAAACAGGCCTAGTGAGGAATGCAAAGAATGCTGAATACTTAAGTGCTGCTATATTAGTTTTAGATCCTGCCAGTTAATAATCCCTTTCATTGCTAGGTCTGAAGTGAACCAAATTGTAGCCAAATGCTGTTGTTATATGTTATACATCTGCCTTTTGAGACCATGTTTTACCTTGGGTGTGTCCTGTTTAAAACATCCCACATCTCCTGGTTAATATTTACCTCAGTTGTGTGTTTCTTCCTGAATAAATGTTGTTCTTGTTAATTTTTAAAAACATACCAGCTTCTTGCTGTCACTTACTTCATTATCCCTTAGTTATCAATCAAGATTTAGGTGGATTTATGCCCAGGCCCAAATTTCAGCCCCTTGAACCATTTTAATGTCCACTGGGAATTCTGATGCATTGGTGTGGGAAGGAAATTCTGTCAAGAAAAAATCTTTTGGTGACTTCTAACCTCAGGCAAGACATCATACCCTGTACTGCCACCAGATTTTCATTGTTTCAACTGCTCAAGCCAGGATTGTCTTTTAGCAAAATTAACATCTTTTATAGGTTTTTAGTTTAGCAAAATACTATAACCTTCCAATTCTCCCATCATTTCTTAAGTATTTCCATACATGGATATATAACAAATAAATATGACATCTCTATGCTTTCCTTTTCATGCTGGCACGTAGAGATCTCTACAAAACACTGCCCATATTGTTCCGGTTTTTCACTACTCTCTATCTCCAATTGGGGATCATGGAAACTTGGAAACACTTGTTCAATGCCCTTTTGAATTCCCTCCTTCAAAATCCTTAAGAATTGTTCAACCAACGTATCTCCCACTAAGGTATTTTCGTCTATTTCCTCCTCCATTTCAGTTCCCCTTGTAAACGCCATTTTATTCACTTTATACACACTAAGTCATTCCAAATTCAAATTAAATATCACTCAGTTGAAATTGAAGTTACAAATTCCTTCAGTATCAGTTATTGAGCAGATGAGAGAGAGGAACAAGAATCTAAATCTCTTGAAGGGAACAGTCATTATTACCCCAAGAAAACAAACACTCCACTCCTTCCCTCTCGCTTTTCTGGCCGCTTTCTTTTCGCATTTATGGCCATTTGTTCGGGGTATTTTGCTAACCACCTTATCTTCTTTATACTTAAAGATGCATGTACTCACAGTTTCTTCTGTATTTCCTTCTATATTGCTTTGTTGCTGCTGTTATAATCCAAACGCATTTGAATATAGGTAAAAACGGGAGGAGGCTATGAGGAACATGGCGGCCATGCTCCTCTTCTTGGACCGCTCCTGCTTCAGGGCAAGAAATGGATCCCCCCACATTGCCAGTCACAGGAGGGGCCACGACAAAGCCCCCTGCTCTAGCTCTTTCTCCAGGAGAGCTGGCTGGGTGCTCCTGAGACCCGGAGAGCCCCAAATGGAGCGAAAAGGAATCGGGCATCTCAGAGCGATCCAAAGACCGCCCGTTGCCGCGCCATGCCCAGGGCTCAATTTTTTGTAATAGTTTTTGAATCATCAACCAGTATTTCTTTGCTTTACCACATGCCCACCACATGTGGCAATAAGTACCCACATTCAAATACTTGTTGGAAATGCAAACAGAATGTGGGTACTTATTGCCACATGTGGTGGGCATGTGGTAAAGCAAAGAAATACTGGTTGATGATTCAAAAACTACCCTCCTTTTTCTTTCCTGTCTTGTAACACCACACAACCATCCCTGCTCTGAGTCACACATACCCTCCCATGAAAAGGGTTTTTTTAAAAAAGGGGGGGAAGACATAAAAAGACAGAGACCAGACTTGAACCCACAGCCCCTACACCCAGGACTAGTATCCTAACCAGTGGACCCAGATGGTCAGTTCAAAGGTAGCATGCCATCAGGCATTAGGTGTATCTGTGAGAAGGGGCTGGGGACCAATGTGTGTGGTGGGGGGGTGAGCTTTCCAAGGTGCCACTGGACCTCTGCTGTGTTTTGTAGGTGCCCAAAAGAGAGGTCCAGTGGCACTAGAAAGACTAACACAACAGCTATCCCAGCATGGCCATTCCATCCTGAGTCAGAGCCTACCCTTCCAGAACAACAAATCAAGAAGAGGTCTGATGAACTGGGTTGCCAATTCCCTCTGTCCAGTACACCTTTGCCTTTGCAAGCTGCTCTCGGGGACTGTAGGGAGAGAGGCATTTGAGTGAGATGGACTTTGCTGGTCAGAATGCTACCCAAGGCAGGATGCTCCAGGAGCTGAGCTGAAACCAGTGACTAAGTAGAGTGGCGTGAACAGCACCAGTCATGCTCCCAGGTCTCCCTGCTGAATCAACCACCTGTACAGATGCTAAACATAAACATGTCCAGCAATGGCAAACAGCACAGACACCATGCCAGACACAGCCAAGAGTCCAAGCTAGAGGCTAAAGCATTCTCTATGCAGCTGTCCATCGCGATGAAGCATAACATAGTCAGAGCAACAGTCTGGTCAAATTATAAAGTTAGCATGGCTTTCCTCTTGCCTATGGCTTAATTATAGTCTTTAGCCATGTGGCACCAGGTGTTCTCCCAAACCCAATTAGGGAGCTTGCTTGATGGAACCCTCCAGTAGATGATGACATCCACTCCTGCTTTGCCCCACCATCCAGTTACAGAACCGAACACAGGTTCTCACGATTAGCCAATTACCACATTCTTGACTCCAGCTTTAAAAGAGATAAGGATAGGGTTGGTGGGAAGGCCCAATTACAGACACCTGTAAGCCAAAGCAAGCCTTGCAGGGAATCAGGGTGCTTTGACCTACCTCCACACCAACATAGACAACTCTTTTGTGTATATTGTTTGGCATGGGGCATAGTGCTGGGAGGACAGACACAGATTGCCCCCTATATGCAAACACTGCTAGCCTCAGATGTGGGAGCCAGCACTGTAGAGGCAGTGCCTGGGTTCGTGATAGGGGTACAAGGAATGCAGGCATGGACTGTCAGGTTGGGGCATCAGGATTCCTACCCCTGTTCACCTGACAGTGTGTCATCCCTTTGGGTTGAGCTTCCAGAGATCGGGTACTGGTTAGGGTTCTGAAATGAGATGTGGGTTTTCCTGTCAGGGGTTTATATGGTGCTGGAAGGGCTTTCATTAGGTGCAGAGGAGGGGTGTTGGCTGCTGCTTGGGAGGGGTGTAACCATGTGTGTTTGCAATTGCATTTGTCTGTACTGTGCTAATGCTGTGTCTGTCAGATGTCTGTGTGTCTGTGCATTTGGGACTCAGGGATTACTGCTGTGTTTGCTGCAATGTTTGTATGCTTTGCTGTACATCTCCTGCCTGCACCTGGATGAGCAGGGCTGGTTTTGCCTGCTACAGGACACGTGCTTCCCTGCACCTTCCCAGAGTGCCTCTGGACAAAGAAGACCAGCGCCATTATGCACGATGAGAGACTTGGAGAAACAACAGGATTTCCCACCATTGCTGAGCTGTGGGAAACCACGTAACCCGGCCTCCTATCTGGTATTGGCATCACAAAGAAAACTTCCTTTATTGCTCATGGACCAGGCGCATCTCTCTGCAAGTCAAAGGTTGCCAATGGAAACGACGGTTTCACACCTGGCCACATGGCTCTTTTGAAGTTAGGGCAGAGCATCTGCATATTGCCCCCTTCCCCTCAATTAGGACGTCACAACTCTTTAACCTATAGCCATAGTAAAGAGAATGGACCCTAAGGGTTTATGGCCTTAAGCCAAACCCAAAAGCCTAGCTTTTAAAAAGAGAAACACAGCCATTGTTTCTCTGGTTAACCCACCCCTCCCTTACCTTGCAACTTAAGCGCTGCAGGTGATTCTTACTGCGTTCCCGGGAGTCGCAACCCGAGAACCCACACGTGGCTTGGCTTGACCAGCTCGTGTGGTTTTAGAATTTCACCCACTGATCCTTAAGCTGCCCCACTTCTTCTAAGAGAAGATTTCTTCTCAGCTCGGACCTCAGATAAGTATAAGCGATATCCTGCTTTGTTATCCCCCTTGTCTGTTGAATTTCTTATTTTCCTTGCTGATTGCTTTCTATATACTATTGTAACTAAGGAACTTGTGTGATTCTGTGTGTGCATCCATTTTTCGTATGCTTGAAAACTGGTTAGTAAAGGGCAACATTTATTCATTAAACCTAGTGTGTTGTCTCACTTCCTGGGAAACAGGAGCGTTCATTGGCCAATCTGACCTCTGTATACACGGGAAAATTACTCACGCCACGCCCACTGTCGTAGATATGTCTGAGTTGGGCATTCGGAACCGTCCTTAGAGGAGTTCCGGTGACAGGGGTGATTAGTTGTGGCTGTAGTTGGCACTCTGTGCTCCACCGGGGCTTTTGGATAGGACCATACCTAGGGTTGGGTGGTTGGCCTGTCCCCTTATATGGGTGCTCACAGTCAACACCATGGCTTTTGATGGCATAACTTTCTGTTGGTTTCTGGGACATTCTTGGGCTGAGGCAGCCCAGAGAGGTGACTAACTTCTGCCATGCCACTGATTGCTCCACAGCATTGCCATGGCAGCACCCAGTTGGGGCACAGTGCTGCCATGACACTCTACCAGTGTATCTCAGAGATATGCAGTTTACCTTGGAGATACACTGGAGGAGTGCCTCATCAGCTCCCTATGCACCTTTACCCCACCCCCAACAATTTAAAGAGTTTCCAGGAATACTTGAGGTATCTTACTCTCTTGACCTCCTTCTGACTAGTCCCCTCATTTTTGCAAAGTTTCTCCTTTTGAAATCAAAAGTGAATTGGACTTTGGAGTAGGGTTGCCAACTCTGGGTTGGGAACTTCCTGAAGATTTGGGAGTGCAGCCTGGAGAGGGCAGGGAACTCAGCAGAATATGATGTCATGGAATCCACCCTTCAAAGCAGCCATTTTCTCCAGGGGAGCTTATCTTAGTCTGGAGATCAGTTGTAGTTCACAGAGATTTCCAGGCCCTACTTAGCAACCCTACTTTGGAGGTATCTTTCAATTGACATGAATGCTGAATGTAGTGGCATTGTCATCACTGCTTCAATCAGTACAACATCATCTACATCTCGCACCAAGTCTCAATCCCTGCTCAGAGTGAACTCCCTATATACCTCATTTCCACAGTGTGACTCAAGCAAACATTTGCCCTGTCGATATGAAAGAATTGAAGTCATTCAGTATTACAACATTTTCCATTTTAGTCACCTCTCTTATTTCTCTCTCTATTGCAACATTTCATGATTTTCATCATGAGGCCCATGGTACACTTCCACTTTTAAATAACACAGGACCATTATCTCTACCTCTAGCAATTCTGTGAGTATACTCCTCCCTAAGGTTATGTATCAAAGAAAAAGATCTGGCTACTTATTTCAGATCAATACATGAATTTCAGTCACTCTCACCTCTGCCACCCCTGACCATGCACACCTTTCCTTTTCACCCATTCCCCACCCCCATTTTCCTTCCCAACTCAGAATTCACCCTCAAACATTTTTGTTCCTTGATCCCCTTGTGCACTTCCTCTTTTCTTGGCTTTCTGTCTTCTTAGCCCCTTCTGTCTCCATTTTCTAGGCCCATTTTTTCTTTTACTCTTCCTTTCACAGACATTCTTTCTGCTGTGTCCTCTAAAGAATCTAAGTCACTGAGTCAGTGGCAAATAGAAACTTTTCTACCTGTTCTTAATTTCCATGACCCTAGATCAGTTCACCCATATGCTGCTATGGGGTTCACTGCCGCTGCCACAACAAAATCATACAATGTTACCGTATTTATATATACACACACTTGTATATTATTCAAAATCTAACTTAAGTGAGTGACTTTAATATAACCTCTATCCAAACAATAATAATTTGTAATCAACAAATGCTGCCTTTTAATGTTGCTCCATATAAATGAATTACACAGATCTTTGAGAGAGCTACAAAGAAATATCATAACATTAAAAAGAAAGAAAATGTTTCAAGTTCCTTAGGGCTCAGCTAACATATTCAATGAACCCAACTTCCAAATTATAGTAATATGGTTGAAGACCACGGTAGGGGAACTGAAGACTGCATCTGCAGCATAGCCAATGAGAATATTTTATGCTAAAATAGGACATCTGGCACATAAAAATATTATTTTCTTTGACAGGAGGAACACTAGAGTTTGTGTATAAACTAATAGCTGTGGGATACATTGCTGCAAAATGTCTTTTTAAAAGGCATTTTCAATAAGTGTGGTATAAATCCATTTTTTTCTGAAAGCTTAACAATACTGCATTAAGTCACTGTTGTCATTATTACAGTGCAATTTTCTTCAGGGAGAAACACTGCAGACTTGTTTACCTTGCAATTGATTTTATTTGCCAAATTATATACCAAATTGTGCCATGGGCTTGCAGAATATATGGGTGCTAACAATGAAAAATGTGCATAGTTTTAATACCAACTTTGTAAATTGCCTTAATAATAGCCTGTGCAGTGTAATAGTATTTTCATCCAGTACTTTTAATTTCTAGATCATAAAGCCTTGTCATTGAACCCCAAGGGTGTAGCTATAAAAGTAAGATTTAATTTTATATATAATGTGGCCTAAATTAGCTTGAAAGCAATAGGAGAAACATCCAGTTCCAAGAGATAAGACTGAAATTATTATAACTTGATGAAATTTCCTATTGTAAAATTAATCATTATTTCTACTTTAAGGTAATTTGACATAAAAATGTAAGACTAATGTAGATCTAATCAGAGCATGTAAGCATGTACTTTAAATGACTTTTTCTTGAATTACAATGGCTACGAGGAAGTCGTACCGAAGTATGCTATGAAAATGTTTTGAAGGCACTTTTAAGATCTATTCCTTTTGTCTTATTTCTCATAGCACTATTAATTTGTAACAGGATTTTATTCACTCAAAAATTCCTTTTCATTTGCACACACATCTCTTTGAACTAAATTAAGATCATTTTTAACAAGCAAGTATCCTTAAAATGAAGAGTAGTTGCCCAAGATCATGTGGTCGTCATGTTTCCAGAAATTACCTGTGACCCAATTCATTATCTTTGGCAAAATGAAGCTAAATTTTCTAAACTAATGAGCTAGAGTATCAAACATTACCTGAGTAACAAAATTCAAAGAGTAGCCACATTAGTCATCAGTGAATACATGCTGCTCTGGAGTTGGTGGGCTGCTCCAGTCTCATCAGAAACAGCATATATTTATGCACAATGGAATAGGCATACATATTAACTGATCCGTTGCCTGTAGTGAATGGGGAAGCCACTGGAAATGGAAGTGTTTCATGCACAATGGAAGCTTCTGTATCCATAACAGATGACAGATGAGGTGGGATGAGAAAAGCAAAGTGACATGGCGCCTACGATTAATCTGTACATAGTAGTACTAATTTTTGCAGACAAGTTAACTTTCTCAAAAAATGTGTAAATCCTTAATAATCTCAATAAAACAGAGAGTGGGAAGTAAAAGGAACCAAGTCACCCTATCTTGTTGGAAAATTAGCTTAGCATTAAATGAAAGTAGGTGCTGTAAGACTGCTTTTAGTCCAAATTAATTGTTAACATTAGCACACTGGTTAGCTAACATGGGGGCACAGCCTCTGAATATTCAAGTACCCTGATAGTAATAGTATCCCAAACTCTGGGATCTACTGTCTGTGATGCCATTTGGGACTGAGCCCAGAACACCTTTTGTCTAGATACACTCATGTTCCTTAGAGACCAC
>NW_015174290.1:170644-173557 GCF_001447785.1 Gekko japonicus
TATTCATGGTTGATAGGATCCGAGTCAGTGAAAATATTTATGAAATGAACCTGCTTACTGTAGTCTTATTGTGGAATGGGGTGATCTACCCATTGCTAGTTAAATCTATGGATTCCCTGAATTATCAATGTACCGTCACATTTTATTTGAAAGTGATGGCATGCATTTCCATAATAAACAGAAAAGTTAAGTTAAATTTGCATAAGCTAAGGAATATATGCACAATTAACAAGGAGTTTTTAGATGTGCTCCAGTGTTAACAAGGCCTTCAGATTATTTCATCTCTAGCTACTAAACTCATTTCCCCCAAAATGATAACATTCCCAATGAGCACCATGTTGTTAAACATGCAATTTAAAGTGTGTGTGTCAGAGAGACAGAGAACGGCTGCCAGAGACTAAGTGTCTAGACATCAAACTCCAGAAAAGTGAGGAGTACAAAAAAGGAACCATGCCCTAGCCAAATGATTTGTGCACAAATCAGCAAAGCAATCACTCAATATTTTGTTCATAAATTCCTTGGTGTGTTAGTTTCATCTACCTGCCAATCACAGTTGCTTCCAGTGGGACCAGCATACACATTACCCCCACCACCACATACACAATCATCTGTCCCATGAGGTAGCCACTTGAACAATGCAGAATGTGCAGAACAAAGCAGAACAATGTGAATGATTCTACAAACTCCAACTATTAGAACTGGCAACTGTTGGAATGGTGTGAAGGCCCTCCTTTCAATCGTGTTCCCCACTATATGTGTTAGTGATCTCATGCAGAGCAACTACCACATGGAAGTGGCTGCCATGAAGTCTAACATGTAGAAGATGGGACCTCCTCAAGTAATCTAACATGGTAACTAGCACAGCCCAGTTAACAAAGTTAGCCCAGGCTCAGTTTCCATTACTCATGGGTAAAGTGGGCATACTTATGATCTGTCTAGGAGTTTCTGGGATGTTTAATGGTATACCATAGACTGATCTTGTCAGGTCTCAGAAGCTAAGCAGGGTCAGTACTTGGACGGTAGACCACCACGGAAGATTTTGCAGAGTAAGACCGCCTCTTCTTAATCACTTGCCTTGAAAACTCTATGGGGTTGCCATAAGTCAGGCGTGACTTGGGGGCACTTTACACACACTTACACACACAAGAGGTTCTGACAAAGATGATTTAGATACTTGGTACATTAGAAATGAGGTCTCATTTTTAATATAAACAATACCATCCTGGCCTCAGAGAGGATACTCCATAATTAGGGGCAGACTGGAAAACCAAAACAGCCCTGGAAAGGGCCCCACGCCCTGGCCCAGCCACACAACAGATAGAAGAAGAGCTTTGGGAAGACATTAGAGAGATGTTGCATTGTGTTGATCCATATTATTGTCATTCCTGCAGTGCTCCAACAAGAGATTGGTGACAAACACCAACAGAGAGATAGGCTGATTTCGCACTAGAGCTGCGTTGCTGTTGCACCACCGTTTGCCCTGGTTGTATTGGTCCATTTCACAACCGAAGCCATGTGGCAGATTTTGACCCGCAGCTTCGCCCAATTTCCTCCGCAGTTTCGTTGATCCTCAAAAAACAGGATCACGAAACTGCGGGGGAAATTGGGCGAAGCTGCGGGTCAAAATCAGCCGCGCGGCTTCGGGTGTGAAATTGACCAATAGAACCGGGGCAAATGGCAGTGCAACAGCGAGGCAACTCCAGTGTGAAATCAGCTATAGAGTTGAAAAAGATATATGAAACCACTGTTTAATCCTAGGAAAGCATGTTCTCTTTATCTCTTGCATTCCTTGGATCCACATGTTTTCAAATGAAGAAGTGATAAATATTGTTTAGGAACTTGAAAAACGAAGAGTTTTCAGTCTGCTTTGTCCACTTCACAGCTCCGTTAGGACGCCTTAAAGAGTAAACATTCCAGGAGCATAACCAAAACAGTGTCAAGAATATTTGCATCAAGATTTTGTATTGTATTCATACCAGTATCTACTGGCTTTGCCTATATTTATGCAATGTACTTCACACAAGGATGAATGTTGTCCAGTATAGGAAATTTGCATTATAGACATTATAAAAAGTATAACTAAGTGTGTTAAAGTTATAGAAGAGTGATTTTCTTTAGTGAGCTCCTGCTATTACAATAGCTCTCCAGACAACCAAGATCAGCTCCCCTGGAGAGAACAGCTGCTTTGGCGAGTGGACTCTAAATGGCATTATACCTCAGCATTATACATTATGCTGAGGTCCCTCTCATCTCCAAACCCCATCCTTGCCAAGATCCACCCTCCAAATCTCCAGGTATTTTCCAACCCAGAGCAGGCAATCCTATGCATGAGGCACATATGCAGTAGGAGCTTTCTTTAAAGCACGGCTTAAAATACATAACAACATGTAGTAAGAAGGGCCATGAGGAAGATTCTATTGATGAACCTGTAATGTACTGTCGCCATTACCACGTGTAGTGCATTCAGCCTGACATGCCCGGACTTGCCCGGGCTGACCAGGCAATATTCCTCAGTAGCTTCAGTCGAAAGACAAAGGATCCATAGGATCCTAGCCGGCCCAATCAAAGGGCCAGCTTCCCAGCCGGGAGACCAATGGTCGCCCGGTTACTGTAAATAGCCTATCGGGAGTAGGGGGTGTGTTTAGGTGTGCTTGGTGGCGGGTTTTCTGAACGCATATAAACCGGCCTGCGAGCTGGTTTCTTTGTCTTGTTCCTGAACTAATAAAGTACTCTTGCTGAATCACTCTTGCTGAATCACTCCACATTCTGAGTACTTTTCACTGGCGACGAAGGTGGGATCTACGACCCCATGAACAAGACCCGGACGCCAACACGAGTACCGCACCGAGCCTGACGCCGAGACCTCTCCGGGAACCGCGCAACTTCGCATCCCAGCTCTCCGGCAACTGCTCA
>NW_015174290.1:174123-186674 GCF_001447785.1 Gekko japonicus
CGGACTTCCTGGCCAACCTTCGCAAGGCCGCCATGAAATGCGATTTCAGCAACCTGGACGAGACCCTGCTGAATCAGTTCTTGTTGGGTTTACGAGAGGCCAAACTGAGGAGGCGCCTCATTCGCGATGATGACCTCACGCTGGCCACGGCTTTAAAGGATGCGGCTGCTTTCGAGAATGAGCGTCCGGGCCACAGCGGCCATCGGGTACACCGCACCCAAGCCGGAGGGGATTCGGCTGACTCCGAAGAGGAGGCAGTGGCGCAACTCCACCGCAAGCCGTCACAACCTCACCGTTCGAAGGGCGCACCGCCAGCGAGGCCGTCGGAGCCAGCTTCCTCCTGTGCCAGCTGCGGGGACGCGCATGAACGTCGGAGCTGCCGTTTCCGCGAGGCGGTCTGCAGGTCCTGCAACAAGCAGGGCCACATCGCCAAGGTCTGCCGCAGCCGCCGCCAGCCATCCAGGAAACCCAGCCACCAGTGGGAACCCATCCACACTGTGGACCTCCATTCGATCGACACAAATGCCGTCGGCCACCAGCCCCAGCCCCAGGTAGGTGACTTGCCCCGTCAGAGCCGAAACAAAGTCCATGTTACGGTCCGGATAGAGGGGTCCCCCTGTAGCATGGAACTTGACACGGGCTCCGAGTTTACCATTATCTCGGAGGAGACGTTGCGGACAGTGTGTCCCAACGGGGGACCCCCTCTGCGCAAACCACACATCAGGCTTCAGGATTTCAATAAGAATCCTGTGGTGGTGCGGGGCTGGGGCACGTTCAATGTGGAGTTTCAGGACTTCAAGGGTTGCTTGGACATTTTGGTGGTGGGGGGCCGGCTTTCCAGTCTCCTGGGGATGTCGTGGTTTAAGCCGCTGGGCTTGACCATCGGGGGCATCCACCAGCTGCAGCAAGCCGATTTCGCGGACGTTTGCAACGAATTCCCCCGGGTTTTCGATGGGTCCTTAGGCAAGTTCACGGGGGCCCCCATCTCCCTGGACCTGGACCCGGCGGTCCGGCCCATACGGATCAAGGCCAGGTTTCCGCCCTTAACGGTAAGGCCGAAAATCGAGGCGGAACTCGACAAGCTGGTGGCGCAAGGGGTGTTGGAGTCGGTGGCATCGGCACGCTGGGAAACCCCCATTGTCACACCGATCAAACCAAACGGGGACGTCCGGATCTGTGCGGACTATAAGTGCACAATTAACAAAGCGCTGCAGGACCACGCGTACCCCGTTCCGGTGGTCAGCCACGTGCTGGCGGCGCTCGCGGGGGCTCGCATATTTGGAAAGCTGGACTTGGCGCAGGCCTATCAGCAGCTGCCGGTGGACGCCGCCACGGCGGAAGCCCAGACGATCGCCACGCACAGAGGGGCTTTCAAGGTCCACCGGCTCCAGTTCGGCGTCTCGGTGGCTCCGGGGATTTTTCAATCTTTCATGGACTCTCTCCTCAAAGGTATCCCCGGGGTACAGCCCTTTCTAGATGACGTCTTGATCGCCGCCCCCGACGCCGCGTCGTTTGCCACCCGACTCCGTACCGTTCTTCAACGCTTCGACCAGGCGGGGCTGAAGGTGAAGCGCGAAAAATGCTTGCTCGGCGTGCCCAAAGTGGAGTTTCTAGGGTTCGCGGTCGACGCACAGGGCATTCACCCCACGGCGGAGAAGACCAGGGCGATCTCGAACGCCCCAGCCCCCACATCAAAGACCGAGCTACAGGCCTTCTTAGGCCTCCTGAACTTTTACCACTCTTTTCTTCCCCTCAAAGCTGCAGTAGCCGAACCCCTCCATCGGCTCCTCGACAAGGGCGCGCCGTGGGTCTGGGGGGCGGCTCAGCAGGCGGCTTTCCGGGCGGTCAAAGACCTCCTCGTCTCAAATTCGGTACTCGCACACTTCAATGAGGACTTGCCGGTGGTGCTGGCTTGCGACGCCTCTCCATATGGGGTCGGGGCGGTCCTGGGGCACAAACTGCCTGACGGTCGGGAGGTACCTGTGGCCTATTACTCCCGTACCTTGTCTGCGGCGGAGCGCAACTACGCGCAGATTGACAAGGAGGCTCTTGCTATAGTGGCCGGGGTGAAAAAATTTCACCACTACCTCTACGGCCGGCCCTTCACGGTCCTCACGGACCACAAGCCTCTCCTGGGTCTGTTCGCCCCGGACCGCCAGACCCCCCAGATGACTTCGCCCCGAGTGATCCGGTGGTCCGTCTTCCTGGCGGGCTACAACTACATGCTCCTGCACCGGCCCGGGAAGGCGATGGGCCATGCGGACGCCTTGAGCCGCCTGCCTCTGCCGGAAACGGAGCCTGACCCGGCCCCAGCCCATCACATCGCGCTGCTGGAAACGCTGCCCGACCAGCCGGTTCACGTGAAAGAGGTGGCCCGGCGCACCGAAAAGGACCCTATCCTCTGCCGCGTCCTGGACTGGGTGAGAAGGGGGTGGCCGTTGGCCTCGGCGGGACCCGACTTTGCGGCCTATGCCTCGCGCAAAGACGAACTGTCTGCTCACAAGGGTTGTGTGCTGTGGGGAGGTCGGGTGGTAATCCCTTCCCCACTCCGAGACCGAGTACTTGCAGCATTGCACGAGGCTCACCCAGGAGTGGTGCGGATGAAGGCGTTGGCTCGGAGTTATGTGTGGTGGCCCGGCCTCGATCAGGACATTGAGAGACTGGTGAAACTGTGCCAACCCTGCCAGGCGTTCCGGCCCGCACCGCCCCGAGCGCCCGATCGTGCTTGGGAGTCTTCCCACAAACCTTGGTCCCGGCTACACTTGGACTTTGCGGGGCCGTTCCAGGGACAAATCTTTTTCATTCTAGTGGACGCTTACAGTAAGTGGCTGGAGGTGGTGCCTGTACCGTCTACCTCCTCGAAGGCCGCCATCAGAGCCATGCGCCACATTTTTAGCTCCCACGGCCTTCCAGACACCCTGGTGACCGACAACGGCACAGCATTTACCTCCAGCGAGTTCCAGGACTTCACGAGGTACTGTGGAATCCGACACGTCCGGTCAGCGCCCTTCCACCCGGCAACCAACGGCCAGGCGGAGCGCATGGTGCGCACCACCAAGGAAACACTGCGCAAGTTCGACAGTAAGGACTGGGACTACAAGCTGGCGGTGTTCCTGTTCGGCCAACGCACGACCCCGCACACCGAGACCGGCTGCAGCCCGGCGGAGCTCCTGATGGGTCGTCGCCTAACCTCCCGGCTGGACCGTCTACACCCAGACAGGGCCCCCGAGATGGAACCGACATCGGAGTCCCACGCAGCCGCCCGAGGGTTCTTCCCGGAAGACCCAGTCTACGCTAAGAACTACGCCCAGGGGCCACCCTGGATCCCTGCGAGAGTGGTCCGGGTGCGAGGGCCGCGCTCCTATGAGGTCTCCTGTGAGGACGGACAACTGCTACACCGCCACATCGACCAACTGCGGCGCCGGGTCCTTCCGAACGACCCCGAGGACCTGGAGCCCCAGGAGCACAACGAAACTTCAGGCCACGCACCCGAACCGCAGGACCCGGCCTCGGCCCCGGTCACTCTAGAGCCCCCGGCGTTGCACCCGCAGGACACACCGCCGTCGGAATCGCCACAGCAAACCGCCCCGCCACGGCCACAAGGAGCGGCCCCGAACAGCACCCCGGACCTCCGCCGCTCTACAAGGCCCAGGACGGCCCCCGCGTATCTACAGGACTTTGTATGTGGGTAGTTTGGACTATGGGGGGAGGGGTGTAATGTACTGTCGCCATTTCCACGTGTAGTGCATTCAGCCTGACATGCCCGGACTTGCCCGGGCTGACCAGGCAATACTCCTCAGTAGCTTCAGTCGAAAGACAAAGGATCCATAGGATCCTAGCCGGCCCAATCAAAGGGCCAGCTTCCCAGCCGGGAGACCAATGGTCGCCCGGTTACTGTAAATAGCCTATCGGGAGTAGGGGGTGTGTTTAGGTGTGCTTGGTGGCGGGTTTTCTGAACGCATATAAACCGGCCTGCGAGCTGGTTTCTTTGTCTTGTTCCTGAACTAATAAAGTACTCTTGCTGAATCACTCTTGCTGAATCACTCCACGTTCTGAGTACTTTTCATTACAATAGCTCTCCAGACAACCAAGATCAGCTCCCCTGGAGAGAACAGCTGCTTTGGCGAGTGGACTCTAAATGGCATTATACCTCAGCATTATACATTATGCTGAGGTCCCTCTCATCTCCAAACCCCATCCTTGCCAAGATCCACCCTCCAAATCTCCAGGTATTTTCCAACCCAGAGCAGGCAATCCTATGCATGAGGCACATATGCAGTAGGAGCTTTCTTTAAAGCACGGCTTAAAATACATAACAACATGTAGTAAGAAGGGCCATGAGGAAGATTCTATTGATGAACCCTATAAAAGTTATGGCATCAATGACATCAAAGGCAGTTTGCGTCATTCCTTATCATCATAAATACAAATCATTAAGCTACAGAATTGTCATTTTGGTCTTTATGACTAAGATTTTATTTAATTTAATTTAAATATCCTAAATCTACTTCAAATAAGAGTCATCTGATTTCCAGATTTCACCTGTTGCACAAAACATTACATTAGAATTTGCACACACTGTCATTTAAATCACCACCTTTCAATCTGTACTGCTTCCTCCAAAAATAGTCCCCTTTGTGTAGCTAAACCTTTGGACCTTCAGTGTTATTGATGGCCTATTTAGTCATCCTACAAATGTTTCACATTTTAAAACAGAAGGGAAGCCTTTAATCCTCCCCTTTCCTCCTTCACTGTTTGTGTGAAGCATTTTATTAAGTTACTAGCTCTCTGCCTCTTTCTTGTTGCTGTAGTACTGATGCTCAACCAGGTCTCAAAAATAAGATTCTAAATGCAAATTGAGAGCAGGCAAGAGAGACACACACAGAGAGAAAGAGAGAGAGAGAGAGAGAGAGAGAGAGAGAGAGAGAGAGAGAGAGAGAGAGGCAGTTTAATGGAGATGTTGCTGTGCATACTCTGGAAGTACTAAGTACTTGGAGTATGCCAAATGAACCAGAGCTGAGATCTGGACACTTCAGGTTTGTGTGATGCATTGGGGGGAAGTATCATGTAAGGAAGAAATAGGTTTCTGAAGAAGTGAACAGTGATTCACAAAAACTCATACCCTGCCACATATTTTGTTAGTAAGGTGCTACTGGACTTGCTCTTTTCTACTGCTACAGACAAACACGGCTACCCATCTTGATCTACAAGCATGTAATTTGTGAAACAGCATTTGGAAATGAAATGGATTTCATTTTATGTCAGATGTAGGTCCGGGAGGATATGGACTCCAAAAAGCTATATTTTCCCTCCCAGCATATTCGGAGTGTGATAAACAAACGCAGATGGGAAGCCACATTTTAGAGAATGTTAGGCAAAGCTGTGACAAGCTTTGTAACAAGAAAAAAATGCTTAGGCTTTTCTTATTTCTCAAAATGGACTAAAGATTTTGAGCAAAATGAAAAACCCTGCCTTTTAAGATTAAAGTACTAATTTAATCTGTTTTTGCTGAGCAATGTAACAAACAGTTCCCTTGTGTGCTATTTGTAGTTGTAATGTGATATAGCACATGAAGAATGGTATTTAGTAGTGGGTTTCATACAGTTTACAGTAAAACAGAGTCTATTATCTTATGCCTGTGAGGGATCCCTACAGGGCCAGCTCATGGGCCAAGCATCAAAAGTGGTTGCTTTGGATCGAGTGGTTACTTTGGATGGCAAGACAGTAGGAGAGGCACTTTCCCCCTTAGCCATTCTGTCTGTCCTGTGCGAATTTGTCATTCTTCCTCCATAACTGGAGAGGGGCTCTGCTGTCTTCATAAAGTGGCACTCCACCACAAGCAATCATGATGAGGTGGAGCTTTCTGGATGTAGCTGAGTCAATGTCCGATTGTGGCTGGGAGGGGAAGAAGAGGGACAGAAGTGGCTGCTGGGAACAGCAAGTCTAGGAAACACAAGAGTCTTACAATTTGTCTGCCTCCTGACCTGCCTGATCCTGTTCCTCTCCCCTCCAGTTCTCTCTTCCTGAGCCATAAGCAGTGAAGAAATCAGCTATCTTTGGACAGATCCACCACATATAGATAGAAGAATAGCAGTGAGAATCTATATCCAGGATCCTTGTGTGATGGTTCTTCCTTTGGATGTTGATGTCTCTACAAATTTGGACTTACTTTGTTCTTGTAGTTGGTTGTACAGACTCTAGTGGATTGATATTATTATACTATTATGTGTTTCTTGTAAATTTGCATCTTGAATTTCATATACAATATTTTATTATATTAAAAATATATAAATAATCACAATATAAACATTTCATATATAGTTATTCAAATATTTAGTATCTAATTACAGTGGTATTTGTTGTTGCTGCTGCTAGTTCAGCAAAAGAGCCAACAGTTTCAAGGGCAGATGTGCATGCTAGCGTGGCACAGTGGTTTAACTCTACCTTTGGGAGAGAATAGAGTATCCAATTGTTAGGTCTGTCTCTGGTGATAAGCAGACCTTGTACCATTTAGTTTGACTCTTGGCAAAGGGCAGGCTGGTATGGGTAGAATCCTCTGTGTGTGTGAGAAGATCTAGCCTAGTGGCTAGTCAGTGCAAGCTTATCTGTACCTATAAACATTAAAGAGAATTCACATCACTCTAAAGCCATAACTAGCTTAAACTTATGTGCCTCAGCCAGGTTTCTCTTTTTACAGTCTGGAGATCTGTGCTGCTGATCTTTAGAACTGATCTGTAAATAAATAAATCTTCTTTGTTATTTGCATATGACTCCTGCCTCAGACATTTTCTGCAGGAACGTCTCTCCCTGCTCCTGCATTTGTATTCCTCTGCCTCTTTCACTCATTTCCACAGATGTTTTTGCAGTTTCTGGGAATTCCCTTGCTGCACCACAAGAGGGGGCAAACTGTGTTTTTGCTACTGGGACTACAAAAACCTCTGTGGAAACAAGTGAAAGTGGCGGAGGAATACAAATGCAGGAGTGGGAAAAGCCATTCCTGCAGAAAACATCTCAGTGATCTCCATGTTCTGCCTCATGTCAGCAAACCCAAAACCTTTACACTTGCTACCATAAGGAAATCTTGTAACTGATGGGAAGGTTTACAGTTCAAAAAGCATTGTTTCCCCATAATCATAAGTCCGTGTGGAGCCCCTCAGTTGGTAGAAGAGGCCTGTCATGGACCTTGGTAAGAAGTGGGCAACTATAGGAGCTTTGGAGATTGAGCTGAGGGAATCAAGGGGACAGAGAGGCTGAAGAGATTTGTGATGCTTTGGTGGGGTGTCTGAATTTCACATACTGAATTGAAGTAGCCAGGGGAAGAAATCCTGTGGGTGTCGGACCAGGCTATTCATTTGTGTGGAAATGTCAAAATGTTGAATACTGAGCTTTGATTTCAAAAAAATAGCTGAGGTGACAAAACAGGTGAGAAGGTCACTAAAGCCCAACAACAAGTAACCTCGTTAGCAGCTAGCTTGGAACAATCAAATAGTAACAGTGGATTGTTAATTCCATAGCAATCAAACCCAAATTTAGAAGCCAATTAAATTAAATTAAAGGTTTTGCACTATTATCACACTGTTAAGTCAAAGTCAAAGGTTTATTAATCTTCCATGTGAGAGAAGCGCATTTTGTTTGACTCTTAGCATGAACATATCTCTCTACAAGCCTGTTCCCAGTGAGTATACAACTGAAGTATGTATTCATCATGAGTGCCACCATTTTGTTAGGGATCTAAAAGGAAGCAACAAAATGGCAGCTGGGAGCGTTCTGATTAATCAAACCCCATGTGAACTCCAGCTGTTGACTATAAGCGACAATCATTTTCAGTCTTTGTACCCAAGGTATTTTTCCACAGAGCTGTATTTGATTGCTGACTCCAAGTCAGGCTCCACATAGGAGCTGGTATGCAGTGCGTCTCTTTATGAACAGCACAGATCATTTATTGCCTGACTCATATTTAAAGAATAAATTACTGTAAGAATGTGCCAAAACCAATGAAGGAGGGATTTTTTTGTCCATTAATCAGGATCTATAGGTGAAAAGAGTGGGGAGCTGTTTGTTAACAGTGAACAGCAGTTAATGCATTTCATTTCAGGGCTCTCAGCTGTTCCCATATGGGTCTCATAGCTGTTGTTTTTTCTAAATGCTCACATCAAAGTTAATTCAAGTTGAAACATTTATTAAAAACTGCAAGGGAGCTTGCTTTTCCTCAAATCATTTTATCTAATACTAGCATATTCCTGAAAAATTAACTGCTTCCATTGCTTTACTTGCCTTGTTAAGAACCAAGATTTCATATATATTTATTTAGGCTGTATTACAAAGAGTGTACAAAGTTCTATGCAGTTTGACAACTGTCTATAATTTATCCCTCTGCATTTAACAAGCAGTTTGGGTGAATTTTAATTTAAACTCACATTTGGGGGAAGCTACATAACCTGAAAATGCTTTATTTTATGCACAACGAACCCTTACAAAAATATAAATTAATCCCAGTTGCCTTAGTTTTGCCCAGAGTGATCTACAGAGAGCTTTAAATCAGTCTTTTCCCCGGTCCATAATAAAGTTTGTGACCCCCTTGTTGCAGGTGGGTGATGTGGGACAGATACAAGTTTGTTCTTATAACTTCTTAGTTGTACTGTGGGCAGTGCCAATGAAAGTCCTTTCACAGCCTTCCAACCATTTAGGCTGAGTGCACATTAGTTCTTTCCATCTAATCAGGCACCCTGTGTTTTGCAGGGATTCCCACTTGTATGGGAATAGCCAAATGATGTAAGCATGGGCTCTGTATCCTCAAAGCTAACAAACATATGTAGGTCAGGAATGCAAATGCCATTCACAACTGGAATATTGTGTGAAATAGTCTATAGGGTATCCTACCAGAAGCCAGACCACTCTCAAGCCAGAAGGAAGCATGAAAAGTAAATTACTGGCCCTTAAACTTGCATTTACTTTATGTTTTACAAACAACTCTGGAAAGAGGATGAAGAGCTAAGATCATACTAGCCTCTTTTCCCATAGGATTGGTAACACCTAAAATACAAATTTTAATGGAATTTTTAAAAAAATCTCAGTATTTTATAACATTCATTATGGATTCATTGGTATCAAGAAGCGCATTGGAGGGGATAGCTAAAATGGAAACCTCATTCCTGCAATACTCAGAAGCTAGCATGGTGTAGTAGTTAGAGTGTGAAACCAGGATCTGGAAGATCTTGGTTCAGATACTCACATCTGCCATGAAGCTCACTAGAAGACTTTGGGCTGGTCACTTTCTCAGCCTAACCTGCCTCATGGGGTTGTTGACAGGATAAAATGGATGAGAGAAAAATAAAATACACTATCCTGAGCTTCTTGGAAGGACCAGAATTAAAAACATACTACATAAAATAAGGACTTGGTAGCTTCTAATATGACTTTAGTTCTACCAACTATTCTGAGTCACCATCAGTAACCCAGAGGATAATGTATATTGTGCTTTGACCTTTAACCATTTCTTCTTTTGGATCCTACGTTACCATGTCCAAGCCTGATAACTAAAATTAATCACTTTTCTTAGTTGGAACAGGCAACAGAATCAGGCAATTGTAAACTCAGTCAAATATTTTAAGTAAGAAAGTATTTTCATAGATATCCATGAACTGAGAATATGAAACAACAGTTCTCAAATAAATAAGAAAGTTGGCAATATTCTGAAAATGGAAAATCATTTGCTTCACATCATTCAAATCAAGTACACCTGTGGTTCTGGCAGCAAAAACAGTCTTGGACATGTAAGTTATTTACTGCCCAACATAAATCATATTTCCTGACCCACCAGTTCATGAATAAAGCTGAAGCCATCTGATTTCCATAGGCCACCCTTTAGGTAGCAAATGTCTGGCATTTCAGTGTTTTGCTTAGAACATTTACCATTAAAGCCTGTTGTTCACAGAACTAAAGTTATAAAACAGTGTTTAAATTATTCTTGTAAATGCTGCATGTATTGCAACATTATTTACTTATATTTTGGCAAACACACTTCCAGCAGCAATAAGGTATTCTTCTGCTAGCTGCATATATTTCAAGCGAAAACCCAGTTGAGCCAGAGTATTTGAATTTAATGTTGTTCAGATCTGTAACTAATACATTCTTACTGTATGAGCCACACTGAGGCTGTAATTTGTAGGGCAGGATGTGCACAAGATGGTTCACAATAGTTTCAAACAAAATAACTACAAAATCCGAAATCATTAAAAACAATTAATTGCTTGTTTTAATGGATTGTTGTTTTATACCGACAATTTTTTAACACTTTAACCATAAACTGCCTCAAGCAGGACTTGGATGAGGTAGCATAGAAATTTCCTAAATAAATCAGTAATAGGGTATTTTCCCCCTCCCAGTACCACCATCAAGTATAGACAATCACAATAGTCCCTCAGAACAAACTGAAGGAAGTGCCCCAGTCTCCCTCTACCCTTCCCCTGGCAATGAAGGAAGGAAGGAAAGATCCAGTGCTGTGGCACGCAGGCCCAAAGGCCAGATACTTCTTTTGGCTTCAGCCTCCCATTGCCCAGCTCTTGCTGCCTCCGGAGCCCATGCCGCTACCACTCCAATTTCCTTTCTACTCTCAGAGTAGTACTCTGAGAGAAAGCTCCCCCCGGCCCCACCTCATCAGCCAGTTTCCTGCACTGACAGCACCAGCAAGTCAGGGAGCCTGGGATGGATTAAAAGTTGTGGGGCCTTGGGAGGAAGTCAGGGAGCCGGGGGCGGGGAGGCCGCATTGTAGCTACGGGCCTGCTACTGACATCTATACCTGGGGAACTTTTAGAACAAATCATGGAGCAGACAGTCAGTCCTTGAGCATTTAGAAAGGACAGCTGTGATTATTAAGAGTAGCATGGGTTTCTCAAGAACAAGTCATGTCAGACTAACTTTATCTCTGTTTTTGAGAAAGTTATTACCTTGCTGGATCAGGGGAATGCTGTAGACATCGTTTATCTTGATTTCAGTAAGGCTTTTTATAAGGTTCCACATAATATTCTTGTTGACAAATTGGTAAAATATGGCTTGGATCCTATTACCGTTAGGAGGATCTGTAACTGGTTGATAGATCGCACCCAAAGAGTGCTTGTGAATGGTTCCTCATCCTCTTGGAAAGGAGTGACAAGTGGAGTGCCTTAAGGATCCGTCCTGGGACCTGTTTTGTTCAACATCTTTATATATGATTTGGATGAAGGAATAGAGGGAATGCTTATTAAATTTGCAGATGAGTGGTAGCAAATACGGTAGAAGACAGAGTCAAGATACAAGATGATCTTGACAGGTTGGAAGACTGGGCTAAAACAAATTAAATGAATTTAAATTGGGATAAATGTAAAGTTCTGCATTAAGGGAGGAAAAATCAAATGCATAATTATAGATTGGGGGAGAATTGTGTATTTTTCTATGATGGATTGTATGGACATATTGACTTCATATAACAGATATATCACACTCTAAATGAAGTCTCCTTTATGAATATGTTGCGGGTAATATAGCACACAGTTGTTTTGCTAGTTTTGTGTTCAGTTTTGGGCACCACAATTTAAGGTCAAAAGACTTTTTATTTTCCATTATTGTCACATTTTACATCTTTTTATCAATTGATTAAATGATCCCTTTTCCCTCCCTCCCCCAAAAGGCTTCCCGCAATGCATTTCCCTCATGTCCCACATAGATAAATTCAGGATAACATCAAATACTTAATATTGTTCTCAGGGGTCTTGTCGTAGAAAAAGAGCTGCCGGAGCTCATTAGCATAACTCATTAGCATAACTCATTAGCATATGCCACGCCCCCTGACATCACTGGAAGTGACAGAAGGCCACACCCCCTGACATCACCAGAAGTGTGTCAGAAGGCCACACCCCCTGACATCACCGGAAGTGTGTCAGAAGGCCACACCCACCACTCAGGCTCCACCCCAAAATTCTCCAAGGTATTCCCAACTCAGAGCTAGGGAGCCTATCTGATGGCACACACAAGCAAACCACCCATGTCAGATAAAGAGGGAGGATACCAGGATACCAGGTCAATACATTTTTATTCTCCTTGGCATTGATGGCTGAGGTGATTTAGTGATCCTTTTCTGTTTGACCGGCAGCCTTCCTCCCTGTTATAGACTGCCATTTAGTGTTATTTTTGTCAGCCACAACAAGGTCACTTTCAGGGAGGAAAAGCAGGTTATCCATTTTTAAATAAATAATGTTGAGCCCATCCAGTCCAACACCCTGTGTCACACATCAGCCCAAAACACCAAGTGCCCTCAGGAGGTCCGCCAGCAGGGCCAAAACTCCAGGAGCCCTCCCACTCTTGCCCCCCAAGCACCAAGAATGCATAGCAGCACTGCCCCAGACAAAAGAACATAAGAGAAGCCAATGTTGGATCAGGCCAGTGGCCCATCCAGTCCAACACCCTGTGTCACACATCAGCCCAAAACACCAGGTGCCCTCAGGAGGTCCAGCAGTGGGGCCAGGACAGAAGCCCTCCCACTGTTCCCCCCCCAAGCACCAAGAATACAGAACATC
>NW_015174290.1:186813-186970 GCF_001447785.1 Gekko japonicus
TTTGCCCCAGACATAAGAACATAACAGAAGCCAATGCTGGATCAGGCCAGTGGCCCATCCAGTCCGACACTTTGGGTCACACAGTGGCCAAAAATACCAGGTGCTCCCAGGAGGTCCAGCAGTGGGGCCAGGACACCAGAAGCCCTCCCACTGTTCC
>NW_015174290.1:191328-207113 GCF_001447785.1 Gekko japonicus
TTGACCGTTCAGTAGGTCCTTGAATTCGCTTTGTATCTTTGGCAGTGTTGTGTTGTCTAAATAATCTTTTATCTTTTCAAGATCAGCTTTCTTGCCTGGGCACCACAATTTAAGAAGGATATAGAAAAGCTAGAACATGTCCAAAGGAGGGCATGTCCTATGAGGAAAGGTTGAAGGAGCTGGGTATGTTTAGCCCGGAGAGGAGATGGCTGAGAGATGATATGATAACCATCTTCAAGTACTTGAAGGGCTGTCATATAGAGGATTGTTTTCTGTTGCCCCAGAAGGTCGGATCTGAACCAATGGGTTGAAATTAAATTGAAAGAGTTTTCAGCTAAACATTAGGAAAAACTTCCTGACAGTTAGAAGGTTCCTCGGTGGAACAGGCTTCCTCGGGAGGTGGTGGGCTCTCCTTTTTTGGAGGTTTTCAAATGGAGCGAGATGGCCATCTGACAGCAATGCTGATTCTGTGAACTGAGGCAGATCATGAGAGGGAGGGTAGGAAGGGTTGCCTCGATGCTTAGTTCTTGTGGCCCTTTCTTTCATGCCCAGGGAAATGCTAATTGCCACTTTGGGGTCAGGAAGCCATTTTTCTCCAGGCCGGTTTGGCTGGAGATCCTGAACGTTTTTTGTCATCTTCTGGGCATGGAAAAGCAGTCACTGGGGGTGTGGAGGGGTGGATATGTGTGAATTTCCTGCACTGTGCAGGGGTTGGACTAGATGACCCTGGAGGTCCCTTCCAACTCTATGATTCTATTATTCTAAAGGTCAAAGCCAGCTCTTTATGCTGAACCCAGAAACTAATTGAAAGCCAGTGTAACTGGTATAACACTGGCTTAATATGATTTGGAGCAAAGGTTAAGAAAAAAAAACATTGTGCAAATTGCAAAACACAATCTGGAAAACAGCATATATCAACTCGGAGCAAGAAACCACACAAAAGGCCGTATGACAACCAAATGATCATGGCTCAACAATAAGAGCTTTGATGCTGGACAGACTGCTCTTCATGACAATTACCTTAAAGAATTGAGTGCTATATATAATGCAAGTGAGGAAAAATTACAACCAGAGAGCACGTGTGTACAGACGAACATATCACAAGAGTACTGCTCACACAATCTGCAAAACCTGCCATGCCAGCAATCTTATTCCACAACAACCAGCTTCAAAAAGTATCAGTATAACAGCTGAAGATTCCCAATGTCATAAAATGTTGATACCTAAAATGTAAACTGGTAATCATTACTGTTGCAAATACAATAATTCCAAAGTAGGCTGTACAAAGATTTTAGATATGATCTAAAATGTGTCATAGGTAAAGGTAAAGGTTCCCTTGCTGGAAAGCCAGTCGATTCCAACTCTAGGGTTGCGGTGCTCATCTCCGTTTCAAAGCCGAAGAGCCAGCGCTGTCCGAAGACGTTTCTGTGGTCATGTGGCCGGCATGACTAAACACCAAGGTGCACGGAACGCTGTTACCTTCCCACCTAAGTGGTCCCTATTTATCTACTTGCAATTTCTTGCTTTCGAACTTCTAGGTTGGCAGGAGCTGGAACTAGAGACAGGAGCTCACCCTGTCTTGCGGCACCCGGGTCTTGAACCGCTGAACTATTGACCTTCCACAGCCTGCAGTTCAGCGTCTTAACCATTTGAGCCACCGCAGCTCTAAATGTGTCATAGATTACACCTTATGCAGAGAGCATCTCAGAGGGCAATGCCATATGAAGGGAACAGAAGACCTTGCCAGAAGGTAAAACCAAAGTTCAGTTCTTTCATGACTAGGCAGAGTATGCAGGTTCCAGATTTGAAGAGGGACTCCCAAGCACAAACACCATGAGTGGGGATTAAAACATCCTGTTCAATTTAGCAAGAACAGTTATGATGTGTCCTATACCTACCTACCTACCTACCTACCTACCTATCTATCTATCAATCATCTATGGCATAACAGCATAACAGCAAAACAAGTGTGGGGACAGAAGGCAGCATGGTATAGCCCAGTGTCATCAGATCTCGGTCTGTACTTGGATGGGAAACCACCAAAGAAGAGTAAGGAAATGATAAACCACCTCTGCTTCTCACACTTTGGAAGTCCCTTGTTCAGGGCCTGCATACATCAGTTGCAACTTGATGGCACTTACATATGTAAAACAGTTAGATTCAAGGCCAGTAGCTCTTTGAAATCAACAAGATTTTCAGGGTATAATCTTCCAAGAGTCAAAGCTCCCCATGTAAAACAAGTGTATTAAAAATCTATAGGTTTAAGCATGGTTGGATGTGGATAAAAAGGCTGACAACTACACTGCTCTTCATGGAATGGATGCGGTGATGTAAACTTGTCTTCAGAGAGTAAGAACAGCTGGCCATTTCAGAGGACAAGCGCACCTCGATAAAAGCCAACAGAGAGTTAGCCACATGCGTCAGTAAAGTTAGAACCACAGCCTCAAGCAATGTATTTTTTAAAACTCCTCTAAAAATAATGAAGTAAAATGTTCTTCTGTTTATTCCATTCTAGAGTAAAAGTTGGATAAAAAGGCATCTAATTTACTTCAAACGTTTGCTAATTTTTTTCTTCACTCCACAATGACAGTTATTTGATCCTGGTGGCTTATTATGCGATTCAAACTCCAGAACTAATTTGTGCATTGCATGTACCAAAAAGCATTCAAAAAAGGCTTTTAGCACCCAACATCTTCCACATGGGGACAGTTCATAGGAATGAACAGGCAAAGATATGAGATAAACACTCAGTGAAAGAGACCACTCATGGGACTGACAACATAGTCTCTGAAGCACTGTGAGACTGTTAATAAAGGTAGCTGAGATTTTTAATTGAAAGTTGAAGGAAGCCTGTAAATGGTTTAATCAGGTCACTGACAGACACTAGAGGCTGTTTCCCCCAAGGGTCCATCACTGCATTAAACCTTTACTTTTAAACAAGACAAATTCCAGAGGCAGCTTGTTCTGACAGCGAGGAAAAACTACAGAGAAAAACCACAAACTTTGTAGATAACAAGATCAAGTTTTTGGTCCATTGGAACTAATGTTGACTTGACAGATAGAAGGCTGTGCCACTGCAAAGGTTAAGTCCACTTACATCAGTGGGATTAGACGGGTGTGACTTGGTTTAGGATTGCATTGTTGGTAGTTCAGCCATCATCACTTTAAAGTTCCAATCCCAAATTTAGATACACGCTTCCAAGTTCTCTTGTTGTGTACTATAGCTCATGAGCATTCAAGTAGGTTAAGGAATACATCATTAGTATTCTGCCATCATCATTGTTATTTTTGCCATTTACCTCAAAATTGTCAGTGTTCAAAATATGCTATAGTTGTTTACAACTCCCTTCATAAACTGAGGTCATCATAAACTAATAAAGCACACAATCAATATAAGAGAAGTCTTGTGGGTGTCAAGTCACAGCCGACGTATGGTGACCCCAGCAAGGGGCTTTCCAGAAAAGTGAGAAGCAGAGGTAGTTTGTCATTACCTTCCTCTGGTTTGCCTCTTCCTTCCAATTACTGATCCTGTCTGGCTTCTGAGATCTGACAAGATCAGGCCATACAGTGCTCCCCCCCCCCCCAGAAAGGATTAGAAATTTTAATTGAACTTTAAAGGATCTTTCCTTTCTTTCTTCAGGAGTTCTTACTACATCCTAGCTTATCAGGACAGTCACTTACATAGATACTTAACTACGTGCTGAGAAAGTAAAGAAAGAACTAAATAAAAATATTTGGACAATGGGTGGGATCCAGAGCAAATTTCCTCTGCTAAAGCTCTTGTGCAAGTGGAAACACGACACAAAGATTGTCATGGCCACTTGGGCTAAATCAAACATTTGCATTTCCATTTGCTTAATATCTTGTACAGCCAAAATATATGAGAGTGCTAAGTCTGTTTATATTTCCACCTGTGCATCACTGAATCCAAGCCAATGATTACTGGAGAACACACAGGGACTGCATATTACCCTCCTTGTACACATACACACACACCAATCCAGATAAAGATTTAGATAGTTCCAGTGTGTAAACCTGAATCAGATTCATGGCATTGAAGCTTAAGAACTGAGATTACATAGGATGTTCTGAACCACTATACAAAGGTCAACCCATTTGGTGGTTGTGATTCTTTTTTTTACTGGTGTTCTACAGTCTTAAGCCCAACTGTCTAATTGGGCCACCTACATAACCAACTGAGTCAATGTAGTTCTATTCCTATATTTCTTTTTTCCAAGGATTCTAAACAATTAAGAGTCCTGTAGCACCTTAAAGGCTGACTGATGTAGCATGAGTTTTCATAGGCAAGAGCCTACTTCATTTACACAAAGCTCTCTGCTCTCCCAAACCATACCATATCAGAAGAAGCAGCTGTTAACAATGTTCTCCAATGTGTAACTGAAGATTAATTAAATCTGCTTCTCTTTGGCAATAAATCTATGACTGTTTCATTTTAGGATCTCTACTGTCATTAGGTTAGTTTCCCCAGTGTTCATGATATTCATGTGAACTGGAATAATCTTCACCTTTTTATTTACAAGCAAACTATTTTACACATGTGAAATCCAAAATACATTATCTTTTAAATTACTTTTTTGAAAAATAAAATGTCCCTAAAACATTAAGAAGATTAAATTAGGATTTTGGGATCAGAATATTAAATTAGGATAAATTAGGATGTTAGGATTCTAATTCCGGGTATTTCAAAAAAATTCTAAGGTGTTAACATTTCAGCAAACTCTTAGCGATAGATTGTTTCTCTGCACACTGGACTCATTGTGAAGATACAGGAAATGAGTTGCAGAATTGTTACCTCAATCTAGAGGAATAATTGTTTGGCACTAAAACCTTCCACATCAATGAGAAGTTTGCTACCAACTTTAACAAAAGACCAATTTCACCATGTATGCATTTATTATGTATACACCATGTCAACATTTATTATAATTATTTTTATTTGTGTCTTGCCTTTTTTGTCACAGAACTCAAAGGCAGTGCACATGGAATTCCATTTTTTAAAGAATTTTTTATTGTTTTTCACTATAAACTACAAAACTACACACTACAAATTCAGAGTGGCAAGGTACATTAATGATCTATCTTGCGCTTTGGATGTTTCCCTACATATTCATGATAGCAATATATCATTTGGTTTCTAAGTAATAAGTATTCAAATAGAAAGAACAAATAATTCCTAATTTTAGTATTGCATATGGGCAATAATATAAGTTCTTTAAATTTTAACATAGAAAAATCTCAAATCTTCATTTGGATGTCTTCTTGTCTTTGCGCTTCTTCTTCTTTTGCCAGGGGATTTTAACCTTATACACATGGAATTCCTAAGAAGTCACAGCAAACTTAGATTTAGCCTTCCTCAGGGACTAGGACTACACATACCTAAAGACTTTCTTGAACCAGGACATCAATATGATAAACATGGAATACTCAGTTCCACAGGTGAAACTGTGATTTTTTAAAAACGTGGTTTCAGTATTCCATTAGACTATAACACAGGGTGAGTGGGGCTGTATCTTGAATCCTATAGAAAAGCTCATGGAAGAAGCTGAAAAAGTTGGTCTTTCCCATTTCCTGCTTACTCTGAAAATACTTTGAGTGTCACAGGACCATCATGAACAGGACCATAATGGGCTACATTATGGAGCTATAGTGGGCAAAATTGCCTCCTCTTTCCTTTTTGATGCCAACTTGTGTAACCAGGAGAGCAAGGGGAATGCAATTTTTATCTAGTATGTAGGTGAGTGGTATAGATAGATGTATGTATACATGTATAATAGTATACATGTAACATAGCTGCATTGACACAGAGATATGGATATAAATATACCCTAAGCTATTTTCTCTCCTGCCATGAAACCTAGTGGAGTTTTCTGATGTACTCAACATGTAACCTCCAGGCTCATTTGAAGTATAGACCTCATAAGCCAATAAATACCTGCATAAACATGTGGTAGCGTATTGAAGAGGCATACTCGCAACATGAGCTACATAAACTCATTCTCTAAATGGGAATATTTTAAAAGATCTTGAGTACAGATGTTTCAAAGTAGAATTTAAGGTCTCACTGGGTGTCCCCGACTGGTGATCACTCTATTATAGGCTTAACTCTTTAGAGCCAGAGTTCAGGTGCTGGTTTTCCCTCCCCGTCCTCTCGCCCAGCAAGCAACCATTGTTACATTTCAGCACTTTTTTTGCACCCAATACCTTACACAAAATGTGAACAGCTGCAATTTCACTGCCCAACCCTTTCTTCTACCCTTACAACATTTGTTCTCTTAATGTAGGTTAATTCAGCAAATAACACTTCTGTAAATTGTTCTTGCAAACTGCTACATCATTTATGTAAGGACTTCTGTGAACTTTGAAAAATTAATGCCTTTAATTTTGGTTGATGGCAACATCACCAGAGCTCTGTAAATTGCACTTTAATGAGATTTTGCTACAGGGGATAATCTGCTACTGACAGAGTAACATCTTGAAAACATCTGTAGACCTATAATTTCTCTATGACGATTAGATCCCACCCCAAGACTCCAAATACAGACCTGAAATAAAGGGGAGAAATGCAAAGTTCTAAATGACTATACAACCTGTTCTTTAGCAAAGAAGAGATACACAATGAAAAGTTTCATATGCTGAATATAAATCAAATTTTCTGACTAATTAACATTTAGCTTTATTTAATTAAGAAAGACTATTACTGTCTCCACTGCTGTGCATCTGCATATAATGAAGGAAACAGCAGTAGGTATAAGATACCACAGAGGGATATACCCAAGTAACTTGGCACTATAGGTGAGAAGGAACGTCTATTATTGTTAAGTGACATCAGAGTCTCTCTTTAATGCTCTCATAAATAAATGGGAGATTTTCACAGATGCTTTACACATATGGTTTCTTATTTGTCTCTGACGGAGATGAGGAGTTCGATTAGATGCCAGAATTAAATGATTTAAATAGACAGCTGCATAATGAAAACTATTGAATAGCACCTTTTGAAACAACTTCTATTTATAGCAATTTTAAACTCACAAAAGATTCATTAATCTTGCTTTGGTTCAGCCACAGTTTGCTTGTTGCTTTTAATCTATTGCTTTGAAAAACTTCAAGCAGCAATTTGTGCCTTACAATTATGAGTAGATGGATTAGGAAAAGAAATGAGAGTCCCCAAATCCAAGGTTAACTTCAGCATAGGGTGCTTATAAATAGAGAATCCAACAATCATTCAGGTTGGACTAGTAAAGAATGCAGAGAGACTAAACATAAGAGCAGAAGCCAAAAGAATATTCATCATTTACTTTCCAAACCAAATTACTACATAATCCCAAATTAATAGAATACCACCAAAAATGAATGAAGGCTTGAACATCATTCCTTATAACAGCAAAATTGATGGTCCAATGCCTACTGGCAATGCAGTGAATAGAGCCACCCACAGATATGCTAGGAGGTTGTGCTTTCTTAGAGAACTCAGCAGGTATACAGAAAAAGAATACTAGTTTGTAAATTAAAACAGTGCTTCAATAAGGACTGAGCATGTTCATTGCCAACTAGGAGGCTCAAGATGGAAGTTGAACATCAGCAAAAGAAGAAAAAAGAAAATGAGGAGGAAGTAGAATTGGCCTATTTGAGTTAAGATGTATAATATCCTGAAGAAAGAGATTAAGTATGGGGATGATTACTATTAATCACACATTCCCCAACTACAATTACACAAATTCTTTTATGTAGCATTAGGGGTAAGAGTTAACTCCATCCCTACATTTTCCTACTGAAGGTCAGGACAAGCTGAACCTCATCAGTCAGGGCAACAGTACTGTAGAATTAAACTGAGAGCTAGCATGGCATATTGGTTAAGAGCAGCAGACTGTAATCTGGAGAACCAGGTTTGATTTCACCAACTCCTCCACCTGAAGCCTGCTGAGTGACCTTGGGCCAGTCACAGTTCTCTTAGAACTTTCTCAGACCAACCTACCTCACTAGGTGACTGTTCCACAGAAGGGAAGGCAACTGTAAGCTGCTTTGAGACTCCTTAGCATAAAGCAAGATATAAAAACCAACTCTTCTTTTTCTTCAAAAACCAACTATTGAAGATCAGGGGTAAGTGAGCAGGAAGTTGTTCAGCAAGCTATGGAGCACAGCTCACCAGTTTTGCGCTGTTGAGGTATGGGGAGGGAGTCTGAGACTACTGAGTGATGGCAAGGATTTCCCCCAAGATTCCTTGTGGAACCTCAACATTTGGAATTCTGACACAAAATGGTTGCTACAGGGAGTGGGGCCAACCACAAAATGGCTGTCACAGGAGATAAAGCCATCCACAAAATGTAAGGATGTTAGGTTATGCATAAGTCTAATAGGACATTTTCAACATTAAGTAGAGCTTGTAGCTGATATAGGATGCCTTTTTAAATAAATATATTTTAAAACTATTTTCTTGCATACACACAGTTTATGTTCAGTCATGCAGTAAAAATCCTTGTGCTGTGGGGACAGCTGCTGTTGAAGCTATGTTTCTGAAATTTCCACAGGTGGACCTAGAACTGATGTCATCACATTGCTGTGACCTCTAGGATACCCAAAAAAAACTTCTATGGTGAATCCTACAACACTGATTTGATGGCATGACTTCCGGTCGGGTTCAGCATGGAAGTGATTCATGGCATTGCCATAACACTGTCCTCTCTGCCCCCCCACCCATTCTCTCACCATGTGCCAGCCACTGGCTGGCAGCCCTAATTATATAACTTGGACCTACAGACCCTAACCGCATTCATGCCAGTAGCTATTTTACAAAACCTACTTCTGCTTCTCCCTCTCAGAATCTATCAAGAGACAGATGGCCTTTCCTCCAACCATTAACACTTCATTAACTGTATAATCCTTTTTTGTACTCTTTACCACAAAACCCTAGAAACAGTATTCAGGTCTGGCTACATGACAATATTATTAATTGCAAAAAAAACCTAATTCAGAGCGAGGGTCATGCAGCTAAATTTGACTGGCTAAGTGATATCAGTATTCTTATGAAGATGACCAATTTGAAAACAATTAAATAAATGACATCAAATACAAACTGATCTGTGAGGAGTTTCATGCTGCTTTATCCTACAACAGGAGAGGAAGTAATGAATATATTCTGAGTGGAAGAGAGTAGCTTTTTAGCAACTCTCCCCATTTTAGCTATGCCACAAATTCTCTAAAAATACACTGCTTTTAGGTGGGTATATAGGTAATGGTAAAGCTTTCCCCTGCTTGAAAGCCAGTCGAATCCAACTCTAGGGTTGTGGTGCTCATCTCCATTTCCAAGCCAAAGAGCCAGCGCTGTCCGAAGACATTTCCATGGTCATGTGGCTGGCATGACTTAACACCAAGGCACACGGAACGCTGTTACCTTCCCACCAAAGTGGTACCTATTTATCTACTTGCAATGTCTTGCTTTCAAACTGCTAGGTTGGCAGGAGCTGGAACCAGAGACGGGACCTCACTCCATCATGCGGCAGTCGGGTCTCAAACTGCTGAACTACCAACCTTCCAGCCTGCAGTTCAGCATCTTAACCACTTGAGCCACTGCAGCTCCTAGGTGGGGATATAGATATAGCCTGAAACATGTCTTTGAAGTTCACTGTGATTGGTGTGTGTCCTTCTCCTTACTAAAATATCTTTGCTCCCTATCCCACATTTAAAACTGGGCTCCTGTCAGTCAAGAACTTGTTCTCCTGGTAGTCAATATTTTTGGGAACTGATCATCATGTATTCACAGAATAAGCTTAATTTGTCATCTCATCTCTCTCTGCCCCCACTGCCAATCTCTGCATGCATTTATGTGCATGCAGAAAGGGGAATTGGTTGAACTAATATATCAGAATTATAATGCAGGAAATTCTTGATAAATCAGACTAGTGGCTCATCTAGGTCAGAACACGTCTATAACAGTGGCTGATCAGACACAGCACAAACGTACATATGTGGGCACAAAAACCAATTGAAGGTGTTTAGAACAGAGAGTTTCCATTTTTTTACTATCGTGTCTAGTAGCCATTGGACCGAATCTTTTTGCAAAACCACATCATGAAGTTACCAGCACAATATAGCTATGTCTTCTTTTTAATGCATATTTCTGAATAATTCTTTTCTCTTAATGATTTTATATGCTTATTACTTCTCAACCAACTGTCCACAAGTGCAAAAGCCCTGAGATAAACCTTTGGAAGATTATCCTCATCACCTTCATCACCATGTTCTATATCTTCAGTTTTACAATATCATATTGAGATTGAACAACCAGACCTTCAAACAATATTCAAAGTACATACCATGTGTTATGTATTTTTTATAATCCTCTTATGATATTTGTAGCACTCCAATTTTCTCATCCACTCAGCAAGAATGTAGTTCTTTGCTAGACCTATATTGTTATCCAGGTTTATAAGCAGGCATAGAAGACCTGTCTTTCACACACCATGCTGTGTTAACTCTTTTTTGATGGAGCCTGATCACAACTCACTGAGATGGTTGTTTCTCTGCTGTGTTCTGGTGTCTGGAAAAACAGCTAGTTTGCAGGGATGCCTCTTTTAATATCCAATAGATTTATTTGCATTCTTTTAAATTGAGTAAACTGGCTCCAGGTGTTTGTGTACTATCAAGAGTTAGCACATAGAAACATGTCCATTCAGTTTACTGTTTAACAAATCCATTGCCTATCAGATTGCTAATGCTAATATACCACTGTAATGATAGCCTTATGTACACATACACAAACACTTTAATTGTCGTAAATGGACATATACATCTTGTCCATTGCACATACATAGACAGAACTCTCCCATTGTTAAGTAGAAATAAAATGCAGCAAGGAAGAACCTTCTACTCCCACTCTCTCATACACATAAAAAAATGGGACAAGATGGACCACTCTCTTCCTCTGTGCCTTGCTCTGGAAACAGCAGTGTCTGGGGATACTGCGAATTTTTCATGTCAAACATGTTTGACTAGGAATGGGCACAAACCAGCTCATGAACTAAAGTTTGTGACAAATTTTGGCTAGTTTGTGGTTCACAAACTCAAGTTTGTGGCAGGTCAACCGGCACCAACTTTCCACAAACTTTCAAGTAGTTTGTTGTGGTTCCTGGCTGTTCATGAATGGATACATTTCCAGACAAACTGTCTCTGCTCAATCTAAGTGTTTACCAAACATCAAAGCAACAGGGGGCAGAACTTGACGGGCATGTAGAGGAACATCTGGGGGAAGTCCCCCGCAACTTGGATGTCTCTAACTTGCACAGGATCTGTTCTATACACTTCTGAGCCTGCACCTGTCATTTCCCAAGAAAACACTTTCCTAGGGGCACCTTGGACCCTGTATACCTTATCCTCACCAAACTTGCAAGACAGGTAGAGGAAGGTCAGCTGGAGATCCCCTGCAGCTTTGATATCTCTAGCTTACACAGGATCCATTCTATACACTCCTGGACAGGCCTGTAGCTACAGTGGGGCATCTCGGGGCTAGGCCCCCTGACTTACTGGAAAGGCCCCCTGACTTCCCATCCAACCCAGGGCCCCCGAGTGGCAGCAGGTGCAGGGAAGGAGCTGGGTATCAATTAGCCAGTGCCCCCTAAGAAATTTAAATGCCTCCTGACTTTAAAAAATCCTAGCTATGGGCCTGCTCCTGAATCTCCTGAACCTATGCCTGTCATTTTCCCAGAAAGCACTTTCCTGGGGGCACCTTCTTTGGGGGACCATAACTTGGATCCAATCCTCATCAAACTTGGAGGACAGGTAGAGGAGAGTCATCTGGAGATTCCCTGAAAGTTTGGTATTTTTAGCATGCCAGGGGGGCATACTACTGCATCATGAACCTCACAAACTGAACCGGTTCATTTGATAGCTAAAAGTTTGTGATGGTTTGTGGTTCATGAACCAGGCATGCCATGAACCACAAACTGAACCAAATTTTCCCAGTTCATGCCCATCCCTATATTTGACATCCAAATTTGCAGAGATTGAATTAGATAATCAGGGGTGAGCCAGTCACCTGGTCTGACCAATTGGCACTGTATGATTTGAATGCCTACTGAAAATGTTTGCACTGGTTTTGGGGTTTTTTCTAAAACTGTGTGTGCAAACTACTGTTGATCCAAGGAGTGACAGCCATTGATTAAAGAGTATTTCAAGCCAAACTAGACATTAGGCATCCACAGGTTTGACCCATGGATGCTGATGCCATTTTAGAGAATAATTTGACCATTTAAAAATGCCACGAGGGTCAGATCAGACATGCAGCAGGACCAGGAGATCTTGTTCTCCCCCCACCCCCCACCGTGCCTTTTCAAGTGCTGAAGCAGGATTGGGCCCTCATGGCATTTTTAAATAGCTGAATTCTTCTCTAAAATGGCATTGGTACCCATTGTTCAAACCCATGGAATTCATAGGGTTTAGTTAGGCCCCTCAGACAAATACCACAGGGCAGGATAGTTATTGAAACATAGCATTTATTGATAACTGATTTGGCTATCTATGGCTGTAGACACACAATGAACCACCGTTTCCCCTGCATTTTGCCTGCTATACTACTGGAAGGCTTTTGGAGGTTTTTCTTTTCTTTTAAATCAGTCATTGATGATGAGCAGCTGCAATCTAATGTTATAATGATGTATTGCTACAATCACTAAAATCCGGCTTTCATTTTTGTAAGTAAGTATCCACTCCAGCCTCTTTCACTGCAAAGTTATAAAGGGAAAAGGGCAGGTAGTACATTTCCCCTAATAACTCAAATATTAGCGGGGATTTCAGTGATATTGAAGTACATTATTAGAATGTTAGTTCAAAATAATGCAGTAGCAATTACTGACTTTTAAAAAATTCCTAAGGCCTTTCACTGGCAAAACAGGGGAAATGGTGGCCATGTCTTTTGAAAAAGCCAGTTGAACTTTACTGCACTATTAGGAGGAAATACAGTGAAGCAGACTGTTGAACACCCATGAACTGTTCAACAAACAGTCAAACTGATCATAGAGCCAGAGTTCTAATGCTGTTCTCCTCTTAAGCCATTGTTTGAGATAAATCAGTAGCAGTCAGGAAGAAAAGGTGTGAACCCAGCAGCTGACAGGAAGGCCTAACGTGATCTGGTCCATGGGGTCGCAAAGAGTTGGACTCAACTGTGCAACTGAACAACAACAACAACAAATGGTATAATTCCTTGAACCTTGCCCATGGTCCTTAGAAATGAATCCTCGGGGCAAACACAGCTACTAGAAGAAATAATGGAGCAAAACACACAATGGTTCCAAGTGAAGTTGCACAGGAGAAGTTGTACAAGCTGTCCTGCCTACCTGAACCCAGAGCCTTCCAGCAATAAATACCCTCAGACAAGTCTTTTCTAGATTTTTTATAATTATACAGTATGCATTATACTTTAAGAATATAACTACATGAAAATCCACATCCTTAAATTAGACCTTCCATATATTTACATGTCATTTGAAATATCTGGTTGGATCCAAACTAAACTGGCAATTTCTGCCTGCTGCAGACCCCCCTCAACTTCAAGTCATTCCTCAGGGTCTCCACAGGAGCAGCATTTTGTGGAGATCAGTGGAAAGAGGAAGGCAGGAAATTCCATCATGCCATTGGAAAATTTAATCCAGATCCAGCCCATTAATTCTAAATCCCCATATTTCAGATTACAGATTGCAAAACTAAAATGTTAAAATTTGACTCATAGGGTTGCCAAGTCCATCTTCCACCCCCAGAGGGGGACTTTGGGGGTGTTCCTGGAGGGGGTAGGGCATCCCCAACGTGATGACGTCACGTTGGGGATGTCCGCCGCCGCCCCCACCCACCTGTGTGCCGGATCTCCAGAAACTGCAGTTCCCTGGACTTAAAGTAGCTGGCGTTTCCCTTTTCAATGCAGGAGCCGGCGTTTCCCCTTTAAGAGCAGCTGCGTTTCCCTTTTAAGACCGAAGCTGGCATTTCCCTGCAAGCTTTTGGTAGTCGCGCTTGGGAGGAAACACGGGTTGCACGGGAGAGAGATGGGTGGCTGTGGGTGTTGGGGGTGGGGCTTCCCCCGTCGGCCATCGCGCCGACGGGCGGGTAGACCCCCCAAAAAAACGAGGGACCCCTGGCAAACCGGGGGGGGTTGGCAACCCTATTGACTCATGTTAGTGGAAAAGTGCAAATTAGATTTTCATAGGGGGACATACGTAACACAGAGCTTGCAAAAGCATGTTATCCCAGAGCAATTTTGGCTTAAATGATTACTGGACTCACAAATCTTCAAGATAGGTTAGATACTACTAACTGTTAGAATAATGACAAAGTTTAATTTTAATGGAGTGCTGAGGCTATGGCACAGGCAAATGTTGAAGTGATTTATAGAAGGTCGATTTTTAAAAAAATCTGACATTAGTACTTTGCAACGTTTTCTTGCTTTCACCTCTTGTTGTCAGCTGCTCTAAGCTTATTGGAAGGGCAGGGTTTTTAAAAATAAAATAAACAATTAATATTTGACATCCCCCCAATATAAAAATCTTTATTTGGCATCCACATTTTCAAAACGTTAAATTTGCCTGTTGTTAGCATGGGAAATCAATATTGGCATCATTCTATTTCATTGTTCATACTTCTGGCTTGTCCCCCATATTACACAGTATAGTATGGAGCCCACAGTTCTCTCTACTGCTTCATAAATTTATGAATTGTTCATTTTTTCACTTTGTATTTCTCATTTCAAGATGCATCACTGCCTAGTCTCTCCTTTTAGCTCTTGTGAAAAGTAGAAGTAAACAGGAAACGAAGCTGAAATCAGTCTCAACCCCTTCAATTCATAAGGAACAAAAAGCTAATTTTTCCATCACTCCTCTACTGCTACTCCACAATTACAAGATGGAACAGTTTGTATGTTATTGGTGTGCCATGGTTGCTGCTTCCTCATGGCTAGACTTCACAGCATAGCGATATGGTCCTGTATTGTGGGATGGGAGACCACATGAGATGAAATCACATCTGTGCTGCAGCTGCCTGAAGCTAACAGAGTGGTTGCTTCACACATGATCCCTCATCAAACATTACTAGTGTGGTGCAGGATCTAGTGATGAACAACCAGCAACCAAACATATGAATTGTGTGTAAGTTGTTAAGGCAACCTCTTTGTTACCTCAGCTGTTCCAATGTAAACAAGTAGGTAGCTCTGCTTTGTTTAACAGACTCTCACATGAAAAACCAAGAGAAAACACTGTTATAAAATAACTAGGAATAAGGCCCATTGTGGAAATAAATACAATGAGTGCTAGAAAGAGGCTCTGGGAGAGTGCCAAGGCCGTGGGCACTCAGCATCAATTTGCCATGGCAACCTCAGCAGGGTATAAGGACACAGAGTCCACCATTTTCTCCAGGGGAACGGATCAATGCCATCTGGAGAGCAGTTGTAATTCTAAGTGATCTCCAGCCCCCACCTGGAGATTGGCAACAGTGGTTCCCCATGAGGGAATGGCTGGTTTGGAAGGCAGAGTCTATGACATTGTACCTGTCTGAGGCCCCACTCCTCCTCAAACCTCACCCCCTCCAGGCTCCATCTCTCAAATCTCCAGGATTTTCCCATCTGGAGTTGGCAACCCTATCTACTTCCCAGCCAAGCATCAACCTACCTTCATTTCCTCCTCATTGTTCAGTTTTCCATCTCCCACCACCACCTGTAGCCTCTACCATGCTCTGAAGCTCTGACTGCCATGTCACATTGGCTGTCACGGGGGGGGGGGGGTCCGCGGGGGGTG
>NW_015174290.1:207432-212432 GCF_001447785.1 Gekko japonicus
CTGTCCATCTCCCCACCACCATCAGCCCCCACCGTGCTCTGAAGCCCTGACTGCCACATAACCTTGGCTGTCATAGGGGGGCCAACTCAGCAGGGTATAAGGACACAGAGTCCACCATTTTCTCCAGGGGAACTGAACAATGCCATCTGGAGACCAGTTGGAATTCTGAGTGATCTGCAACCCTCAGCTGGATTTTGGCAACAGTGGTTCCCCATGAGGGAATGGCTGGTTTGGAGGGCAGAGTCTATGGCACTGTACCTGTCTGAGGTCCAATCCCTCCTCAAACCTCACCCTTTCCAGGATCCATCCCTCAAATCTCCAGGAATTTTCCACCTGGAGTTGGCAACCCTATCTCCTTCCCAGCCAAGCATCAATCTACATTTCCCCCTCACTGTTCAGCTTTCCATCCCCCCCACCTGCAGTCTCTACTGTGCTCTGAAGCCCTGACTGCTACGTCACCTTGGCTGTCATGGGGGGAGGAGCCTGTCAGCAGGGTAGAAGGACACAATGAGTTTTCTCCCAAGGCCAAAATAGGTGTGGAAAGGGCCTTTTACTGACAGAAACCAAGCTTGGTTGACCAGCAGCAGGTACTGAGGGGCAAGTAGGCTTCCCAGCTCTGAGTAGGGAAGTACCTGGAGATTTGGGGGGTGGATCCTGTGGAGGGCAGCATTGGGGGGCAGAAGGAATTTCCAAGCCTGGAGCTGGCAACCATACTCAGGACTGGGCCCAATGTGTTCCTCACAATGGCGTAGAAAGGGTTTTGTTCCTTTGTCTATTTACTGGCATAACCAAACTTGGTTGCCTACCAACAGCCACTGAGGGAGAAGTTAGAATGCTTTGGCCGGTGGCCTCTATGGCATTCTATTCAGCTGAGGCCTCCCCTCTCCCCTCCCCAAACTCTGGCTTCCTTAAACTGGCTTCCTTACCTGGAGCTGGCAACCCTATGAGTTCCTCACAACAGCCACTGAGGGAAACCTTTGTCCCACACAGGAGCTAAGCAAGAGAACTGTGTTCATCGGGAGACACAGTGCTTCTGACACAGAGCACAGTGGCTGAAAGGGGAGTGGGCAGGGAAGAGGAGCAGACCCGACCAATGGCACGCCAGTAGTCATGACTAGCAGCCGATGGGCCAATGGCTGAGGGAGCGCATGCAATCTCACCACCCCATAGGACAAAAGCCACCACCATTCCGCTTTTATATAAAAGAGAGATAAGTCTTCTACAACCAGCCACAGAAAAAAATTCATCAAATTAAAAATAGCCACTATCAGTTAACAGATCAAACAGCAACAGGAATGGCAATAGTTTGCCTAAACTGCATACTATCTCAAAGTCTTTCATTTGATATATCTTTGGATATTGTCAGCTAAAATCCAATCACTTTCCCCCCCCCCCACGTGCCACATATACTGACCATTCATCTCAATAATTGTCCAGATGTTCAACAAGTATGTCTTCTATCACTTATACAGTCCCCAGGCACTTTCATAATTAGATGCAAAAAAGGCCTCAAAGGCCTAAGTACTGCCTGGACCTCTTCCCTGTCTCTCTGTGGCTATGCACCTGACTGAAGAGGGAAGCCTAGTCACTACTTCTGCTTTGTTTACTCTGCTTAGATCCACCCATGTTATGAAACCAGGTAGGGCCTCTCTTTAGCCAGCCTGCCTCCCCTATCTCCCAATATCAGTTTGGTCAGAGAGTTCTTCCAGTCCACCAGAACTTTTTGCCATACCCAGCTGTTTCAGATTCTGCTACATGGGCTGTTGGAACTTTCCAAGCAAGCTAAAGTGCCTCTATCAGTAATTGATTTAAAACTTCCCTTCTATCTGGGACAAAGTCTAATCAAAAGAACCCTTGTTGGCCTCATGAGGAGCGATGCACATTTTCAAATTCCTGCAATGGAATGAATGAGAGAAGGTTGGGAATGATTCAACTTGGATGCCACTGAAAACCACACAGAGGAAAATGTCTGGAGTCGGTTTAGTTGGTGGCTCTGCCAAGACAGGGACAGACAGAAGAACTGCCTCAAAAGAAATGCTGAAGCCCAGGTGGCCTCTTTGTTTTATGGAGATCTAGAAAGGGTCATGAAAGCAATTAAAATATTGACTATTCCCTTCAGCAAATAAGAGTGGTGGCAAGAGGACACTGCTGGTGCTTGTGAATGGTCTTCTATCACAGTGAGGAGAAGATGCAGAGATTTTACTTGCCATGGGAATTTTGATTTGGAAAAGAAATAATTCACTGTGCGTCACTGCATTCCTGTTCCACCCACTCTGTATTTCTGTTGATAACCCTTCTCTAGTAAGTGTGCCAGCTTCAACTTGGGAAATTCCTAGAGATTTGGGGGCAAAATCCTGTATGAATTGAGCTATGGGTGTGGCTTATGTTGACTACTGGGAGGGGATACAATTGAGGCCAATTGGTGAGAGTTGTACATTTTATCAGACTCCCCCACACACCTCTTCCCCAATAATTTATGCACTGTGTACTTCTCATGTGCCATTCATCAACTAACACATGTGTGGCCATTTCATGTGTGGTTCTCTATGTGAGGCTGCCTTTGAAAAGTTCTCAAAAAAACAACAACAACTAGATAGTACACAATGCTGCTGCCAGGATGATGACCGGACTCAGTTCCAGGGATCATATTACTCCAATACACCCATCTATACTTGTTCCCAACTTGTTTCTAAGCCCAATTTAAAGAACTAGGGCTAACCTTTAAAGCTCTACATAGGTCCCGGTCACACAGGCTGAAAAATGCGGGGGGGGGGGAGCGTGGCTGTTAGCCCCGGAGCAAAGTAACGTGCGGCAGCCCGATCACATGTCCCATCGAGGTCCCGTGGTTAGGCCATTAGGTGCTGATCACACGGCTATCCTGCAGCATGGCAAAGAAGCAGCACGGCATGATCATACCAGCAATCGCTATGTGCTGCTTCCGTGGCAAATGGGATTTTTTTTCACACCGAAGTTTGTGCATGCGCATGATTGTTTGTGCGCATCCTGTGGAGACTTACAAAAAAACCACATCCGGTGTGCGACAGGACATGGACGGACAGCGGATGCCACGGGATTCAAGCGGAAATACGATCAGATGCCCGCCCTTGCCCCGCATTTTCCAGAAACTAGTACATTGTATGTGGTAGTTTTTTACTCCGCATCTTCGGCAAGAAGCCACAGGTTAGCCATGGGTGTACTATGCTTCCCAGATGTTTTCGGTGTGATCATGCACCAAAAATCTGCCTATCATCCGTGTCTTTAGCGCGGCAGATTCTCTGTGTGAACGGGACTGTAGTTTGCTATCAGCATGTCTAAAAGACCACCTACCCCCATACAAACCCATCTGACTGCTACAGTCATCTCCTGAGGCCTACTTTGGATGCCCCTGCCTTCTGAGATCATGCAGGTGACAACCCAAAAGAAGACCTTATCAGCCATTGCACAGAACTATGGAACCCTCTCCACAGAAGTATTTGTCCCTTTCTGTCACTGTCTTCCACCAGTGGGTGAAGACTTTTGGCTTCATCTGGTGTTCCCTCCAGTGATCTATCAGCAGTTCATTCCCATGCTACCCTCCCACAAGTAGTTCTTTTCAAGCCTCAGGAAGCTGATTTCAAACACTGCAGGACTCATGTGGACTCTAACAGCTATGTAGTTACGCACTGGAAAGGGGGAAGGGGGCAAAAATGACCCTCTTGCATCTTGTGTCAGCAGAAATGGTGTTTGTGGAAGAGACAAGAAGTAGCAAATTTGTTCCTTTCCCCCTGCCCAGTGTACCCTCCTAACCTAGTCTGTGCAAGTCCCTTGATCCCTGGAATCAACTTTCCCAGAGTCCTAAGGGAATGCCAGGGGGAGAGTTGCAGAAAGATTCCTTATACTAACAGATACCTGAATCCAACCCGATGTCTTTATCTTAGCCCACTGGTTAGATATAATTTATTGCAGAAATATCCAAAACCTGTACATTAAATTCCAAAACAGCAACAGGATCAGCCTCATAACCAGGAATGGGGGGGGGGGCACCAGGGAGGCACCAATTAAGGCAGACTTTCTCTGCCTGTCATGAGGCTGACAAAAGACATGTGCAGGGAGAGCTGCACGGCAGCAGAAGAGAAAGGGAGAAGGAGCCAGATTCAGGAAGGGAGGGAAAGATAGGAAGAGGTGCTGGACATATCCTTTCCCAGCCTGGCACTGCTGCTTTGTGCTCAGCCGCCATCCTGCCAGTGCCAGGCCCACTGGGGCCTGGACTGATATTTTGCAGAGTTTTGCGCTGACCCCAAATGCAGCAGTAACTGAGGAGGCAGAGGAGGAAGAGGGAGGCCAGCCAGCCAGCTGGGCCTTCCTGACCCCCGTAGCTTCTGCTGGAAGCCCTCCTCCATCATGCCATCCTTTGGCTTCCAGCCTGGCGAAGGTGCCTGGCACCTCCAGGGCTCACTTGTTGCCACCAGCGGAGATGTGACAGCACCATGCTGGGCAGCAGCTGCCGCCACTGTGAAACCCAACTGGGCCAGGGGGAGCATAGGTGGGGGGCAGTGTTCCCTCTAAGCTGAGTTAGTGTGAGCTAGCTCACAGTTTTTTAGCCTCTGGCTCACACATTTTTGTCTTAGCTCAGGAAGGATGGCTCCAGAGCAAACTAATTTATGCAGTAGCCAAATCACTCACTCACAATTTTAATGCCAGTAGCTCACAAAGTAGTATTTTTGCCCACAAGATTCCACAACTTAGAGGGAACATTGGTGGGGGGTGCAGCAAAATCGATAGGGAGCACCACCCCACATGCCCTCTGCTGGCTACAGCCCTAAACAGGATGAAGACTAAAACCTGTAAGTCACTGGATGAAAATATATACAGTTACAGCAAATGTATATAGGTATATCTTTATAGAAGATCTTTTCATTCTAGGTAATTAGACTGAAGAGTTCCAGTATTTTGATGTCCAGGGTGAAATGTGTGTTTTCTCTTTGTATCTCTGTTGGACTTCATTTGTTATTATTAAACTA
>NW_015174290.1:217432-258882 GCF_001447785.1 Gekko japonicus
CCTCGTACTTTTTCATGCACCTGCCATAAAACTTAAATGCTTTAGAAATTCCTCTGGCTTTGAAGTTTCCTAATAATAACAATCTAAGCTTTGATGGGTTTTCTCCTCTGTTCCACATGCTCAAACACCTTGATAAACTAAAGTGCAGCCTGGAAACTTGGTTGTTACAACACATGCAAGTCTTTTTTTTAAGTTGGTCATAATAATGCTATTGCTGTACTGTTACTCTTGGATTTTTGTCTACTAATCAACATGGCTATCTGTAATTTCCATCAAATTAAAATTGCAGTCAACCTCTCAAAAACACTGCAAAATAAATTGGTACTAACAATGGTAAGGAGCATAAGCACATGCATCTCATTCACATAACAAAAACGTACCGCTCAATTTGGTTAGTACAAAATGTATTTTCCACTAGTTAGAGTGCAATTAATAAAAGATTAGTTGCATGCTCCCTGTTCTTTCAGCTGTGTTCTACTGGTTTCTTTGGAATCCTTAGAACAGATGTAAGATCATTTTTATGACCACCTCCAGAAAGGCAATAGCCACATGTGCCTATTTCTAGTCATTAGTGCTACATATGGAGTCAGTTCTGCAAAGGCCAGTCTCACTCATAGCTATCACTTTGTTCTGAATTAGTCTTTGGCTACAGTTGCAGGAAGAATTACTCTGAGAGTCAATGTATACAAAGATCTTCCGTTGCCATCAGCCTTCATTAGACATGCACAGATTAGTGGGTGGAAGGACAACAGCCATCAAACAGGAGATGGTTGTGTGGATCAGTTCTAAGAGTAGTAGATTTTATTTCTGCAATGGGGTAACTGTGTTAAGGACAGAAGCTTATTAAGTTCCACCAGGATACTGATCTGAATGGGCCTCTTAAAAACAGTTTTGAACAAGCTGGATGCAATCTCATTTGGATTCAGTTTCAGGATCTGGGCCAAAGACAAACAGATTGCCTTTGAGGTTCATGCAAATTTATCATGTCATATGGCAATGTCACAAAGATGCTCTCTGTTTAAATGCTGACAAGACAAATAGTTTGGAATTCCTCCTGAACTGGCCTCAGTATTTTGGCCCATTGCCCTGGCCAGCAGTGTCACAAGTAAAGGCTTCAAAAATGGACAGGAAAGTATAGAATTTCTCTCATAAATTTCCCATGGGCAGTGACAAATTCATACCCTTTGCATGCTCTCCCAACTCCCTTGCCAGTGGCCCCCACCCAAGTGACTTTAGCACACACAATCTAGCTATTCCTTTCTTGGGGCACAGCTGCTCATGCAATGTCCTGCTCCAGATGATTCCTTTTGTGAAAGCCCACTAAAAAGGCTTCCTCATTTGATTGGCCCATGCCGTCCAATGTGGGGAATGTTGTGGTACACATGCTCTTAGAAAAATGGTTTAAAACAGGATTCTAAAAGTCTAATCAATGATACAGAAAACTCAAAAGGTTATTTTGCTATTAGGGAAAAGTAGTCCTACTCAGGCAACACAGCATGTGTGAATCTGTGGAGCAAGATGGCACCCTCTGTTCCCACTCCTGACTTCCATGCATTGATCGAGGGCAGGAAGGTTTTCTGCAGAAGACCTGATCAACATATGAAAATTCATGGTGGGAACAGTGCATGCAACCCCCTTTCTCACAACATGTGTTCATTATCTGCATGCTATTTTGTCTGAATTGGGCTATTTTCTCAGCAGACCTGCATCCCCCAACTTATCTTGATATGCCACTTCCACTTGGTGATTTTATATGTTCAGTCCTCAAATCTGTTCAATATCATTTATTTAATTCATTTTATGCTGCCTTTCCACCCAAATTAGGGCCCCCCAAGGTGGGGATCAAAAAAATTAAAACCAGATTTTAAATAATATATTAAGATGATTAAACAAACCCCATAGAAATGAAAAATAATTAGTGAAGGAATGTCAAGCAAAACAGAAAAACCTTCTCCCACTAACAGAAAATAATGAGAGAGGGGAACAGACAAATCCCCCAAGAAGGGAATTTTGTAATTTTAGTGCCATGACTGAGAATGCCCTTTCACAGGTTCTACCCACCTGGCCAGGTACCTGAAATAAAACCCCTGAAGATTACCAAAGTACTCAGCTCATTTGGAAGTAGGCAATCTTTAAGGTATGCTGGTCCCCAGCTGTTAATTTTCCAAAGGTCAACACAGGAACCTTGAATTGGACCGAAAAGCAAACATGGAACAAGACTGGAATTATATGGTTCCTATGACCCATTACAGGCAACAAAATGACCACAGCATTTTGTATAATTATAGCTTCTGGGGATTCTTCAAGGATAGCCCCAAAGAAAACTCATTATAGTAGTCTAAGCTAGGTGTTATCCCACACTACAATGGGGAGATCATTTTTATCCAGGAAAAGTCTGATACTGGATCACCAGCCAAAGCTGGTGAAATACACTCCTGGCCATTGTTGTCACCAGTTTATCCAACAGGGAACTTGCCAAAGGTGGCTTATAGAATAAATCATAATAAAAATATAAAACATTAAAAGTTGTTAATTAAAACCCAGAATTTAAAACCCAGTCAGAGCATAAAAACAGAACACAGAACTGGTAAAAATGATTTTAACAGTTTTCAGACTCAAAGTACTAAAATGATGCTTTAAAAAATTAGCCCCTTAAATAAAAGCCTGCCCTGACCAGGATAGTCCAGGCTATCCCAGTCTCATCAGATCTTGGAAGCTAAGCAGGCTTAGCCCTAGTCAGTATTTGGATGAGGGACCATCAAAAAAATACCAGGATTGCTACAAAGAGGCAAGCAGTGGCAAATCACCTCTGAACATACCGTTCCTTGAATACCATACAGGGTTGCCATAAGTCCACTACAAATTGACAGCAAAAAATTAATTTAATTAATTAATTAAAAAATTAAAGCCTGAGCTAATGGAAACATTTTGGCCTGGTGTGCAAGATGCCACTAGTTTTTTGTTTGTTTGTTTTTAAACCTATCTCTGGTTGTCATTTGCCTTACCTCACCTCTGAATGTAGGGACATAAAGAGCAGGGCTTGTGAGTTAGATCTTAACTAGTAAGTTGAACAATATGGGAGGTGGTGGTCCTTCAAGCACCCTGGCCCCGTGCCATGTAGGGATTTAAAGCCCTAAGAACCAGAACTTTGAATGTAGTAGCTCTCATCTATTCCAAAAACTGCCTCCAGGTACTGGTTTATGGTTTCCACAGCCTCCCCGAGATCTGCATTTTCATGTAGATGTTTAAAAACCATGTGTGACAAAATGGAACCTTTCAAGACTCCAGAGGCCAAGGAGCTGAACAGCGGTACCCCCACACCGGCAAAACATGACCCGCTGAAACACTCTGAAACCTACTTTCTAAGTAGGACAAGACCACCAGTCCTAAACCCAAGTGTCAGTCCAGAAGGATACCATTATCAATGACACTGAAAGCCACCAGAGAATCCACAAGATCATATTCCCCCATCTATCTTCCAGTGCAGGGCATTCAGTAGGGCAACCTTCCTGTCACCAGGCTTGGTCAGCCAAAATGTCCTGTTAAGCTGGTTAATAGTTCTTTTATAGATTCTTCACAATGCCAAGCTTATCAAAGGTTTTGAAACACATAAGTGTCCCAAGGAAGGAATCAATTTCCTTTTTTCTCTGAATTAGCTAGGTTATTCTATACTGGCATTTCAGTCTTAACCAAGACTTTATTGTACTTACTTGGCCAAAGTGCTTGGCCTTACATTGCTTTCTGTCTAATACATTCTTTATTTACTACAGTTATACCCCACCTTCCTGCCCAATTAGGGCCACAAGGCAGCCAAGAATTAAAACTGCATAACAAAAAACATCCCAAAACCAAAGCTAAAAATACATATGTAAACAAAATGCAGCAAATTGAAAAATAAGACAGGAAAGAGGGCTCACTGAAAGACCAGACAAAACAGTGAAGATGTCACCTGCTGATGGAAGACACTGATAGATGAAGACAGACAAATATCCCTTGAAAGGGAGTATAAAAAGTTTGACACCACAACTGAGAAGGCCTTCTCTCAGGCTGCCACAATCTAGCTTCAGAATGGAGTTCCCGGCCTCCTGGCAAAGCCGGTGAGGTCCGGGGGCTTTTTTGCCGCCTTGGAGGAACCGAGGCAGCAACAGTTGATTGACGCACGTCGTCATGACGAGGACAGGGTGGGCGGAGCTGACACTGGATTGAAGTGTTGGATGTGGTGGTCAGCAGTTAAGTAGGTTGGTCACTTGGCAGGTTGGTGTGGGCTAGAAACCAGAACCGGTGAGCATCTGACGGCAATTTCCCCATTAGGGAACAGGGGGTCATCAGGAACCGCCTTCGGATTTTCAGGTTCAGGGTGGGGAATGGTGATCACCTCCTCTGGGAACCTCGTAGGGTATGCTCCTCTCTGCAAGTTGTCAGGCTTCAGGGGTAGGCACTCCTATGTGGCGACCAGTTTGCTGGGCTGCCGGTCACGAGCCAGATCGATGGCTCAAGACCGGAGCTGGGTGACCCGCCTGAGAAAAGGGCAAGGAGGTTGGTCAGGGGAATGACACCTGCCTTGCCTGTTCCGTGCTCGCCTAGATGGTCCCTTGCCGCAATGTTATATTAAATAGTTAATAAAGTGGCCCTTGTTTATTTCCAAACTGTTGTCTGTCTTGTTATTCCGACTGGGGGGGCAAAGTGGAGGCAGTGGGGCTCCCAAAGCAGAATCATAAAAAACCATAGTTAAGATTGTGGTTCATAAACCAAATCACAGTTTCAGACATTGGTTTGATATAGACTCCAACTAATCATAATTAAGACATTATATTAAGCCAGATATTATATCTGGACTGACTCAGAGTGTATTGAAGACAGCATTGCATTAAGACCAGGGAAACCCAGGTTCGAATCCCCACTCAGCCTCAAAGTTCACATTCATAGGCCCTAAGCCCCCTGAAGGATGTGGGAAAGTACATTAATTCATTCCATAAATTATATTATAGTTTAATTTCCATATTTGAAATTGAATTCACAATTTTGATCTTGTTTGTTCTAGACTACCCTATTAGGTTGATAGGATTCATCTCTGATACCTTTACATTTATCACTTTTAGAAAAAAAAAATGTGAATTGTGAATGACTTCAAAGTTTATTTTTCTTCAAAAAGGATGTAACTTACTGGTTGGGTTGAACTATATGGTAAGATAAAGAGCCATGTTCTTCTTTTTTTTAGTTACTAGTGTAAAACTCTTACTCACATGATTGCACATAAAGAGATAGTGTTTCTATGTTCCCTCTTCTTGGATAGTGGCTTTGGTTTATATTTAACCACACATATTTTAGCACTCAACAACTTTGTAACAAAAAAAGCCCCAGGAGACTTTTTCATATTTTCCCCCCAGGGCATATAATACACAACTCTACAGGAAAATATAAAAATGTTCTCCTGCAGTTTTACTAGTGCTGTTGAAAGCCCGCCTTTTTAGCCATTTTTTTTAATTTGCTTCTCATTCCTATCCTTCCAAATGTTTTCAGAATTAAAATTCATAAGATCATTGCCAAATTATTGTCTGTGTTTGTCTAATTGTTTGGGGTTTTTTATCTACTCATTACCCAAAAAAGAGTTGTTAAGCTGATTCAAGAATGAAAAGAATAGCTTACCTTCTAGTTTGAACGTGATTTCTAGGTTTCTCTCCTCTGCATAACTATGTTGCTAAAATGTTACGAGTTTTTAAATATTCGGATATGTCCAGAAACCAGGCATCTTGGAGAAATAATGCTTTTGAGTGCCTACTGATTACTTTCATGAACTTCAACTCACTGATTTCCAACTCAGAGTTAGTATAAGGTTTTCATCCCACCTCCAAAGATCATTAGAGACATGACATTAGCAGGAAGGGCATGCTATAGCTATATTGTCTAATACTGTTAAATCAAATCTCCCTAGAAAACAAGCGACTGTTATGCAAAGCCAGAATAAGCTACAGATTCTGAAGAGAAGAAGAAGAGAAGAGTTTGGATTTATACCCCGTCCTTCACTACCCAAAGGTGTCTCAGAGCGGCTTACAAACTCCTTTCCCTTCCCCTCCCCACTACAGACACCCTGTGAGGTAGGTGGGGCTGAGAGAGCTTTTGACAGAAACTGCTCTTTTTCAAGAACAGCTCTTATCAGAGCTACGGCTTGCCCAAGGTCATCCAGCCAGGTGCAAGTGGAGGAGTGGGGAATCAAACCCGGTTCTCCCAGATTAGAGTCCGCACACTTAACCACTACACCAGACTGGCTCTCTGGAGGAGAGTGAGATCCTTCAACTACCTCTGAGATGGAGCTCAGCGAGTTAGGGTTAAGTGTGCAATTAACTTGATTATTCAAGCATGTAATCCTTCACCTGTATGCTAAAAAATACAGTTTGGGGAGGCCTGTATCACGTGATTATGCTGAACCAGCTCTTGAAAACAGACTGGCCAATTTTAAGCCTTAGTATTCTTTATTTGAAGATTAGTGTATCAAAGTGTCATGCTCTGGCTCTTGGAAAAAGGTTTTGTGTGCATGTTTTAAGTCCACGACTCCTGTTATATTTGTCTGTCTGTCTCTTCATACATGGTTCTTCAGCACTCTGTAGTTATTTTTGCTGCCCTACCATATTGCAAAGCTCATTTTTAATTTGCTGTCTTCTTCAATTCCTTACAAACCATTCTCGTTTGCAAGTTAGTATTTCTCTTCCAGCACTTGAAATGCTAGATGAGATGTAATTTGTTTTCCAAGGACCCCTGAGAATGAACATATTTTCCATTCAGTTTTTTTTCTATTATATTGCATTTAAGTCAGTTGTTACAAAAACCCATAACACTGTGGTATATCTAATATTGAGAAGAGCCCAATTCTTCCCTAGGACTATTTTTTAAAAGCTCCCATTGTTTTGTTTTGTTTTTCTGCTGGTTGGTTTGGTTTGGTTTTTTTCTCCCTTAGCAATTTGAATTTATGTCAGCTCACTGAACCAAATTCCTCCCAGGTCTGATGTGTTAGCCCAGTAGACATAGAATGGCAGTAGCTGGGGGACAGAAAGGTAAGTGAGCAAAGGAAAACAATCCTGAAAGAAACTATCAGATTGATGGACATAGCCAGAGCAGTAATGGACAACTACTAAACCCACGCAACAGAAATGTGAAAAAAGAAAGAAGGCACCAAGCTTTGCTTTCTCATTCATCTGATACTGTGTGTTTTCACATTATCAGCAATGACCCTCTTGAAGGACATTCCTGGTTTTGCCTCTGCAATACAACACACAAAATGGAGCCAGTCCTTATAAAGTTTAATAATCCTGATACAGAAAGTATAACACAAAAAGTGAACAAGATTTTAAAATGTTGAAGTGCAAAGCCTGAGGCCAATCAAAAGACTGAAAATATAGAATTGGCTAAGGAAATTGTAGAGCATTATCTAACATATGAAGAAAAACTCCTTTTATGTGAAAACATATACGAAAACATCTGTATTTCAATCCAGCAAGGATAGTTGGCATGAGGAAACAGGCCATCCTCATCCATGTGATTTTCTAGACCACATCCCCTACACACAAAAGAAATGGTCCTTTCAGGCCCTGTTGTGAGATTTCTGCCTTGTTCTACATACAGAGATGCACACATGGTTCCTCACACTGGATTGGGATCGCACGCACTGTACCTCTCAGATGTTTGGTGCTGACTGCTCTGACAGTTCCAAAACATCTGTAGAGCATGGGGAAACTGAACTGAGTATTGAACACTAATACTTAAGAATCTAACAGCAACTTATTTTCTCTTTAACCACAAGGGCTAGGAGAGTGTAGAGTAAAAATACAGGGTTGGAGCCTACTCACTTTTCCACTGGTGAAAAGCAGACAAGGAATCCCCTATGACTACCAATAAGGCTGTGCTGGGACCAGCTAGGACACAAGCCGGAGGACTGTAAATAGGAAGGGGAACTGGGCAAGACTGAATGAAAAACCTGACTGGATTCTATCTGACATTTGTGACTCCATGATCTGTCAAATTCAATATTAGAGGCTATTTTCCAAGCTCCATGGCATTCTTACTGTATATTTGATTTCTAGGCTCCTACCATGTTCCATCACAGTTCACACAGTCAACCAAAAGTCAGTTCTTGTCATTCCTATGACTTCCTGGATCTTCATACCTGGTATGAGCACAGTGAATGTTATTCTTGATGGTTGTATTGTAACTTTGAAACTGTCCTCTTCCAGAGCTCTGTATGTAAGATTTATTTCATTGTGCAAAGATATAATGGCCAAGGGGTGGACTATCTGTGGCATATGTTACATTGCATGTTGTATAAGTTTTGGAAAATGCCAATAATTACTTCCAGCTCAGAGGAAAAGTAAGATACCATTTTTACAATATATAATGTAGTGCCTATGTTGTATAAAGGAGTTTCAGTGGCTCAAGTGATTAAGACGCTGAACTGCAGGCTGTGGAAGGTCAGTAGTTCAGCAGTTCGAGACCCGAGTGCCGCATGACGGAGTGAGCTCCCGCCTCTAGTTCCAGCTCCTGCCAACCTAGCAGTTTGAAAGCAAGAAATTGCAAGTAGATAAATAGGTACCACTTCGGTGGGAAGGTAACAGCATTCCGTGTGTCTTGGAGTTTAGTCATGCTGGCCACATGACCACAGAAATGTCTTTGGACAGCGCTGGCTCTTTGGCTTTGAAACGGAGATGAGCACCGCAACCCTAGAGTCGGATTCGACTGGCTTTCGAGCAAGGGAACCTTTACCTTTACCTTTTTATGTTGTATAAATAATACTAAAAAAAAAAGGTGCAGTTTATCTTCAGGGATTTAATTTATCTTGTCAATGACAGAATAGCATAATTGATTTTCTTTTAATTATGGTTACTGATTTTTCACTAATCAATGGCATTGTTGTTTTTTGATATGAAAGTTGTATGCAGACCTTTAGGAAGAGAACAGAGGATAGGCAATGTTTTCAAATGTAAAAAGGTGCCCTGACCTGGATAGCCCAGGCAAGCCCGATCTCATCAGATCTAAGAAGCTAAGCAGGGCCAACCCTGGCAAGTATTTGGATGGGAGACCTCCAGAGAATACCAGGGCTGGGAGGCCAGAGGCAGGCTATCAAGCCACTTCTCTGAGTGTCCTTTGTGCCACAGTAGGAGTCACCAGAAGTCACCATGACTTCCAGGTACCGGCACACACACACAAATGCAAAAATACCAAAAAAAATGTGAAGAGGCAAAGTCTAGCCAAGGGAGAAGTAGTAAGTATTAAAACCATGCATGATCTGAAAGCTGCTTTCCATATTCTGTATGACAGTGTGCCTCTTAAGCACAATTCAACAACTTAGGACAGCAAACAGTCTTGGGCTAGTCATGGTCCCTCTCTCACTTTTGCTTGGTTCTAGCCAAAGACCTAGTCTACAGGTAGGCAACCATGCTTAAATAATAGGTTTCCATGTATTGTCAATAATATGTGCTATTAATAACACATTCTGCATGAAGTGAAGCTCAGTTTAAACAACAAGAGTACTTCTCAAACCATCACCAGGCCTCCATCAGAGGCCACTGACATTGGGAAGAAACCACATGGTGTAGAACATCAGACTTCGTCAATGCAACAAAGAAGCAGATGCCATGTGAAAAGGTGACAAATGTCAACCAGAGAAGCATGCAGAAAAAACATCACATGCACATGTGTCAGAGCATTTAGATGTGTTAGAGAAATATGACTGCATAGGTATGGTGGTCTGCCAGATACAGCTAGCAATCTGAAAATTTTAACACTTTGTAAATCCACACTCATCTGTCTGGATTCTAGTTACTGAACTCTAGAAAGGAATTTGTGTGCATCATAATGTCTCACTTTCAGAAAAGATTGGATACTGCCAAATCATTCATATCATTTTTATGATACTAAAATGCATGAAAATGGGGGAGGGTCCTCAAAATGTAAATAGAGGAAGTTCATTTTGTACAGTTTACAGGGGTCTTCTTTGTACCATGGACACGTGCAGGAAGAAAAATGTTTTTTTTTCTTTATGAACCATCCCTGTACTTTTTTGAGGTAGGGAAATATAGCAAATGTTTGAAGAAATCCTTTTTTCCTCTCCTGTGAGAGATTGCTGCAGAGATGAGACACGTGCCATTTGGAATAATTCATCAGAAGGCTGCTGTGGTGCAAAGGGCTTTAATCTTTGCTAAGCCAGGCTTCAGCTAGCCTTAACATTTTACATTTCCTCAACTCCCCAGTATTTGACAATGCTAGTTTGTTTTTGTTTATTTAGTTTTTTGCTGTCAAGTTGCAACTGATTTATGGTGATCCCGTAGGGCTTTCAAGGCAAGAGACATTCAGAGGTGGTTTGCCATTGCCTTTCTCTTTGTAGAGACCCTGGTATTCCTTGGTGGTCTCCCATCCAAATACTAACAGGGTCAGCCCTGCTTAGCTTCCAAGATCTGATGAGATTGGGCTAGCCTGAGCTATCCAGGTCAGGGCTACAATGCTAGTTAAAGAGCATCAAGAATAGTGATCAAAGAGGCCCTATGCCAGATAATGTTTTAGAAAACTACATGATAGCTGTTTTTACTGGTATGTTTTCATCAGTTTGGTAGCTTCCTGTATTTCAAACACAACACCTATACTGGCTAGCATATTCTTCCATTTTCAGGTAGTTCTCTTCCTCATTAAGAACATTCACAAGGGATGCATTCCAGACTAGTAGGTACCTTTATGGATGCTAGTGACAAACAGTAGCACTTACACAGTACTTGGTCATCTTTGAATTTTCAGTCATCACAGGACTTGGTACCTCTTCAACACTTTTTAATTTGAATTTTAATTCTATTCTGCAAGAACAACTGAAGCAAATATACTGCTTCCATAATTGGGATACATATTATTAACATACATAGATAACAATGATCCATCTGAAACTCAAAGTTAAAGATGTGAGGAAAAGGGGGAACTAAAGAGCCATTTCACTTTCCAAAACAGGCCATGGTTCAATTGCCTCCTACCCCCTTCCCAAATCCTTAACTTCCATGATTAAAAATAATTTTATACCTTTAGATATAGAAGACACCTCATAACATGATACACAAATGCTGGTTGTATTGGCCAGAAAAGGAATCCTTCAGAATGTTTTAGCTTTATTACATGCCCTAGCTCAGAGGTACAGAAAAGATCAAATAAGAAAGCAAGTGTCCCTCAGATTTTTATTAAAACTGAATCCACTATTAAAGATTTGGCAGAGCAAATGGACTGGTTTGGGTGGGAGAAAGCACTAGAAAACAAGCCTGTGTCCTTTTCAACTGTTGAGCTTGAACTGCAATTAATGCTTTTGTTCAGCAAAACACACACCATGCATTCCAAACACCAGCTAGTCATCTAAATATCCACAAGTAAATGTTGTGTTCAAAATGTTACTTTGGGTTGAGGGGGATAAGAATCATGCCACACAGAAGATGCTAATTAGATTGATTGTGAAACAGCCAAGAATCACTATGCATAATTTTGAGCCTGGACTCTACAGTACTAAAGCTTATGTTGAGTTTCAGATGCCCCAGTTGTGCCTTGGCTGGTATAGTGCTTTCATAAATGGTACAGAAAACTAGTCAACGCTATTCAGTCACATTGTTGCTGAATAAGGTGCAGCAATGGCCATTCTTGTCATAAGGGTTCGATGTTGACTTTGGGGGGCTGTTACAGTCAGAAGATTTTGTAGGTTTGCAATATGGGATCTATTGCGTATATATGTTCTGATTTGTGTGTTTCTGCATGCCTGTCAGAAAGCTCACACAATTATGTATACATCGAACAAGAAGGTCATATTGAATGTGTCTCTCACCCATATTGAATGAGTCCACCACTGACATCGCTCATTTCAAATAAATGACATACATTTTGTGTGGCTACTTTGTCTTTTTTAAAACACAAACAAAAAAGTATGTAGCCTCTTTGGGTTCTTTTTTTTTAAATCCTGTCAGAAATAAAACCATAGCTATGAATTACATAAAATACTTGATAGCAAACCACTGAGAAAGCTGGGAGTGAGCACCTTTGATCTAATCAAAATAACCATTGTAAGAAAGTCATCCAGCTTAATTTTTCAAAAGCTATTAGGCTTCAAATTAAATGGGAGCTGAAAATAAAAATGAGCTCGCACTGCAAGTGGAAGCTAAATTTGGTCCATTTTTTGTTATTTTTTTTCCCCGTACCAAACGTCCTTGCATTTACCATTTGACAATTCTTCTGATAAAACACTCACTGCAATCAGGTGAAGTAGGTTATTAATGGTTCTAAAAAGATATACAGGATTGCCTCATCCTGAGGCAATTAAGGCTGTGAAGTAAGTGTATTTAATATCTCCAAGGGCCTGACTATAATGAAACAGGTGATCTTTCTAAAATTGCTATTGTTTATCTCATTTAGAATACTTTTGCTAATTTAAAAAAAACTAATGAAGGACTCCATGGCTTCTGACTCCTTTGGATAAGGTTACATATCCAAAAACTTTTAAAAGCAGAATCGCCTTCAGGAAAATTAAACCTATGAGTGCAACTTCAGTCATGCAACCGTTTTACAAAATGTGTGTTTTTTCAATGCCCCTACATGCTGCCAGTTTTCATAGCGGGAGGGAGGAGGAAACAGCGTGATACTTCCTTTCTGTGCACATAGTTACTGTGGCGTAGTGTAATCACACTGGTGATATTTTGGTAGACTCCCTGAGAGACATATTTGGCTTACAATGGAATGATGGAGCTGTATGGGTCCTGTGTAGAAATAAAAGTTGATTATATTTTTGGCCAGATTTTTCAGAACATTTTGCCAGTATTCAAAGGGTGTGGATAAAAGTTCTGACAGAATCCTATGAGGATTTAGTCTCAGTCCATGTCTACCTCTTAATTCCTCTCAATTTTCACCAGTCTTCTTCCTGCCCTCACCAGCCCACAAGAAGAAGAAGAAGAGATTGGATTTATACCCTGCCCTTCACTACCCAAAGGTGTCTCAGAACGACTTACAAACTCCTTTCCCTTCCCCTCCCCACAACAGACACCCTGTGAGATAGGTGGGGCTGAGAGAGCTCTTGACAGAAACTGCTTTTTTCAAGAACAGCTATTATCAGAACTACAGCTTGCCCAAGGTTATCCAGCCAGGTGCAAGTAGAGTAGTGGGGAATCAAACCTGGTTCTCCCAGATTAGAGTCCACACACTTAACCACTACACCAAACTACACCTGTCTTAAGGACTCTACCCATTGCCCTTCTTCCTTCAGGATCCGAAGTACATAAAGACCCAGTGATTCAGGACTGTGGAACAGAAGTTTCTCTGCCTGTAAGGTATAATCCTACTTCTTCCTGTTCTCTTCTGTTAAGCCTCTTGAGGTCTTTCTTACCTTCTTTGCCCTCTCAGAAATTCTGTACTTCGGCACTTTCATAAATCATATAGCTTGCTACTGTATTTGTTACTACAGAAGATTGGCTTCCGGAACTCCCTGTAACCAGACATTCTCCAGGCTACCAGTTTTACATACTACCCATAAGCCTCCATCAAGTGGTTTGATGCTGTGCATTCTGCTGGTAAAGTTCTGCGCACAAGAAGAGCACAAGGAACAACCATAGAGAAGTAAATGCAAGTAAATGCCCCTTTTTCTTCCTTTCTTTGGACAGCTGCTTCTTTAGTAGAAGATGTAATGCAAGGTTCAAAATATAAACCAGTCTCTAACACATTTTAGCATCATCGTTGAAATGAAATTTATACACCTTCAAAACTTTGGCAATATTTCAGAGTTCAAACTTGATTTGGGGGTTTCTTGTACTTTCAAGTTTTACTATTATTTGCAAACGTTGACCATACCATCATCGATTATTTGCTAATCATGGATGGTGAATTAGAGAATATAATTTAGAATCCTGGTAAATAAATATATGTTGCGAAGGCTTTATGAAGCTTTTGTCCCAAACTAACTTCAGGTAAGGATCCTAGTCTCAAGATTTCAGGCCAAACAGTATCATCCATCGTACTGTAAAGTACATTAAAATTTGTTTTAGGGGGGGGGGGGTTCTATTAACCAACACGACTAACTATAACCTTTGTCTATCCTACATTAGGAAATTTGGAAGCATACAAAAGATGGCAGAGGGAAAACCAACCACACTGAGGATTTGAATTTTGTGAGTGTGTTACCATTACAACTTCTTTGGTCCATAGTTAGTTCCTGAGGGACACAGAAAGTGACATGTCAAAAACCCATTTCCTTGGTCCCTTTCCCCATGCTTCAGCTCAGACTAATAGCATTACTTTTGGGGCTTTCCTCTTCCTCCACCCCTTCATTCTCCAGAGGCCATAAAGAAAAGTAGCCTGAGAGGAAACCCTTTTCTCCCCACTTCATTCTCCATAATTCATACACTTTGATATTTCATACATAATTCAGGAAAGAGGCCTCTTTGCACATGTTAGGACCTGGATGCAAAAATAATGAACATAAGAAATAGCTCACTGCCTCTTGTTAATTGAGAGTTCTTACTTTTCCACAGTCCAATTCCCAAACAGTTCACTAGCCCGTCCTCAACAGACAATAAAACAGCACTTTTGAAAGACTCCAAATGTGAAGTCATCTTTAAATAGCATTTTCCCCAAACTTAGCCCTTTTGGGGGGCAACAACTTTATACCATAACAAGGTCATAAACTTAGACAGGAGAGCATGTAGGCCCCTTCAGTCTCCTAAAGACTCCAGTCTTTAGGAAGGTGTAAGAAACAAGTCATAGCCTATATAACATCCGATTATTCAGTAACAGATAAACCTGCTTTCATCTTCAGTGTTTTGAACAGTAGGAGCAAATGCACAATGACAACTCACAAACACTAGAGCACACAATAAATTAAAATATTAGACATTTTTATTTAGGTTTTTAGAGTTTGCTCATCGTACAACCTCTCACCCAGGTAGACTTTGCCCTTCTTCCCCAACCAGAATTTTTGACTATGGCAAAACAAGTAGAAGAAATGCCCAGCTATTGTAACCCAATTGCCTCCAATTATGAGGAAAAACCCAGTAGCTCCAATGTTGTTTATTAGACCCATTTTCAATTACACTTATTTGGATATGCATTGAGTTACAATGGGAAAGCAAAAGAAATTTTGATGCCACATTGGAATATTGCCAACAGCACTGTAGATAACATGAAAAGCACATGAAATCAGAGCTCTACATTAGATTGTTTTCATGGACTTGTATGCTGTGGAACTGATACTAGGTAGCTGAGGTTTCTTCTATACTAAGACTTTCCTCCTTATTCCTCATCCCAAAGGCTTTTTAAATTTTTTAGTTTCCACACATTTTTGTTCAATTGTCCTCCTTCTGGGTTTCTCCATGCTTCACAGCTCATTTTCCTCAAACCTGCTTTGGAATGATCTTTTTGTAGAGGTTGTACTCAAGGTCAGTTTGGTTACAGTGCAGACGGGAAGGTACAAATTCTTTGATCTGCACACCACGTCCAGGGCCATTTTTTCTGCCCATTCCCCAAGACTGTTGAGCTTTTTCATTTTTTAAAAATGGTAGTGGATATATTGGTTTTGCATCACAAAACAATAGTGACATACCTACTACCATTTTTAAGCCTGCCCAAAAGCTCTCTGGTGGGGGTGAGGATGGCAGACACAAGGGGAAATGGTGGGAAAGCATAGAGGAAGAGGAGGAGGAGACTGGATTTATACCCCACCCTTCACTACCCAAAGGAGTCTCAGAGTGGCTTACAATCCCTTTCCCTTCTCCTCCCCACAACAGACACCCTGTGAGGTAGGTGGGGCTGAGAGAACTTTCAAGGACTGCTCTTGAGGGAACAGCTCTGAGAGAGCCAAGGTCACACCAGCAGCTGCATGTGGAGGAGTGGGGAATCAAACCCAGTTCTCCCAGAGTAGAGTCCGTGCTCACCACTACACCACTACACCAAACTGGCTACGCAGAGGCACCTTTTCCATTGCAAATAATTTGGCACCATTGAGATACCTCAGTATTCCCAGTCTTGCTTCTTCCCCACTTGCACCATTTCCCCTCAGCTCAAGCTCAGCACTGTCTTTTCCAATAGTCTTCATTCCAATGGCACTGATCCCCCAACAGCAAGCAGTCAGAAACACAGTCCACATCCTCACTTGCATGTGGATACTGTTGCCCCCAACCAAGTCACACAAGGAGACTACCCCCTTGGAAATGCAAAACCTCTTCCGGGACGCACCACTCGGCATACTGCACAAAGCACAACACAGCCTGGTCTTTAGTTTTCCTTATAAAGCACGAGGCTTGGCTGCCTCCTTTTTTAAACTGGCTCTGTTCCTAAATCTGTAAACAGAAGCCAAACACACTTAAGTGTTCATAGGAGATGCTGTTCCTGTCACTGTTATCTCAAGCTGGGAAATGCTTCAGCCTTTCATTTGCGAAAGGTACAGGAGGAGCACAGCCAGAAAAAACGTTGGCAGCTTTAGTATGAGTATATGAGCATGGAATCAAGAGATCTGAAACTGCAGAGCATGAGAAAACGATTGTATTTCATGAGCCTATTGGCAGAGTGAGATACACATCTGCATTATTAAAAGTGGTATACCTGATTCCTAAATTAAACATCACAGGGCAATCCCAGATTCCTGAATGTTGTATTTACAGATCTTTATTGTTTCACACTGTTCTGTGTTACTTTGGCTGGTATTGAAACTGTTACATGGCTTTTGGATTTTGCTTTGAACCATCATGGCTTGTTGCAACCTTTGACTTGGAAATATACCTGAGGACATAATCACGCATTTCAAAGTCCTTTATGTGCCAAAGTCTTGGCAACAAACATGCTCAGGGATCCCCATGCTCAGAACTTAATTCCCAGGGACAGGGGATCCTGAACTTGAATCAGGGCCATGACACCCAGGGAGAACAAGCTTCATCTCTGGGGAGCCACTATTGGCCCCACTGGGGAACCTTATATGTAGCCCATCAGGGTCCAAAGGAAGCCAAGATTGAAGGCTGGAATTCCCAGAGCACAACTGTTGAAAAGTCTGGGTCAAACATGTGGAGGCATAAAGACTTTGTGATAGGTGATTAGGTCCTCCATTTAACAGATAAAGAGAGGCATTCTTCAATTGGAAATAAATGACCCAGGAAAAGCCTGTGTTGATAGGTTTTCTCACTCTTTGGCTTACATTAATTCTCTACCACAGTAATGTAGTAAACCATCAGTATAGCTCTCCTGTATTCATATAGCATTCAAATTCATTTTTAAAATAATTGATCAGAGTACAGGGCAGGATAAGAGTTGGAAAACAGAAATTTAGCAGATGAGCACAACATATATACCTGTCCTGTATCAAGTCAGGGCATTGGCCAACTAGCTTAATAGGCTTGCCGACAAATGGGGGGGGGGATGTCCTGTCCTTAATGTATAGATATGGAAAGGTGACGTTTTTCATAGTATGGAGGTAAGTAACAACGTAGTAAATAACATGGCATTAGGCCTCTATTAAAGGGGCAGGACACTTTTCCTCCAGGCTGTTGGCAATCACGTAGCTCCGTTTCATCTTTTCTGAATGGCAGCAACTCTCCAAGATCTCTAGCAATGTCTCCAGCAGCTCTCCGACATCTCCTTCCCCTTCACCTTCTCCCTGATCACTAATATCTCTCGACTAGAGGGGCTGTGGCTCAGTGGAAGAGCTTCTGGTTTGCACAGGGAAGGTTCCAGGTTAAAAACCCAGCAACTCCAAGCAGTAGGATCAGGTCCTGCATGATGCGAAAGACTTCAGCCCAAGACCCCAGAGAGCTGCGGCTCCTGCTAGCCTGAGTACTGACTTGGATGGTCCAAGGGTCTGACTGAGTCTAAGGGTCCGGTCACACCGGACCCTTTTCCGCGCGAGTTTCCCGCAGTACTTACATCCGGGACCTCCATGTCGCATTTATGGTGTTCAAACGGTCCCTCTGCATCCCGCTTTACTTGCGGGAGTAATTGTTCACAAACGCCGGGGCTTCCCAGCGATAGCGCGGTTTTTTTTTTTAAAAAAAAAACCTGCGCATGCGCTCGTGTATTCGTGCGCATGGTCGAATTACAGCTTGATCTCCCTCCGCAAGGCCACCCACCCACCGACTCAGGAGCTTCCGTCTCCCTACGCGGTGTGTCATCTCGTGTGACAGTGGAAACATGGACCCTAAGTAAATGGGACTACTTTCCAGCAAGCGCCAATGTTTTGAAAGCAGCCAATGCTCCAACAACACGAGGTCAACAAATTACAATTGGCTCAAAAAACAATTTGGTTAATCAGGCGCCTGATCGCTCGGGCGCTGGGGTGTACGTACACAGGATCAACCCCAAATAACAAAATAAAAGTTAGCGCACGTTTGAGCATGCGCATGACCGTGCCCGGAAACCCAAAAAAAAAATAAAAGGGGGGAAGCGCTATCACGGCGGATTGATGTCCAGATTCCAAAGCAGCGAATATAAAGCGCAAGTTAGAGGGAAAACACCAGTTAAAACAGGGGTCAAAAAAACCCGGATAAAAGAGGAAAAATAGCGGGAGTCTGCCGGCTTCGGGGCGGGAGGCGGGATTGCCTATATAGACAGGGGACTTTATTGCGAGAGAGATCAGCTGCGAGTCCCGCACTAAACGACCGTGTGACCAGACCCTAAGGCAGCTGCATGTGAGATGCTGGGGATTAAATCTGGGAAGGATCTGCTGCCTGGAAAGCAGACATTCTTCCACTAAATAGGCTGCCAGTTGCCAGCCAGCCACCTGGAGAAAAAGTCCTGCCCATTTCAGAGGGGCTTCATGGAATGTTATTTACCAGGTGATTTCACAGCCTCTTTTAAAGGGACAAGAGGTGTTCCCCCCCCCCAAAGATCCTGGCAACCCTACCTACTGAAACACTGCTCCTCATGCGACTTGCGTCCTAGTTCTGAGCCAAAACGCCTGCCCACCTCCCACCCCCGCTGGGAAGGGCACCTCGCAGGGAGATCCAGTAGCAGGGAAAGCTTCGGGTGCCCCATTTCGGCGTAGGCATGGGAGTTCCGCCAGGGGGGGTGGGAAGTTGGCAACCAGTGCCTTCAAAACACAGCGCCCGCTCTCTCCCGAGGGACCAGCCCCCTCTTCCGAGGCCAGCAACCACCGACGAGCGAGCCGGAGGCACACCTGGCTCCGCCAAGAAGCCTTCAATGGGCGAGGATAAATGCCGAGCGGAGCGCGCCTCTCCCCGCGCGGGAGAGCGAAAAGTTGCCATCAACTGCGCGGGAAAGTAGGTTAATGAGTGTCTCGCCGCGCTCCCTCCGCAGCGCCCGACGCGCCGGTGCTGCTGCGCATTTGCCACTGTCGCCTTTGTTTCCCCCTCGCCTCGAGTGGCGGCATATTGATTAACTCGCTCTCCGGAACGCGCGGAAATGACTCGGGAAGGCGGCCGCCCGCTCGACTCCGGGGCTCGGCAGATTATTAACCTATTAACAGCGCTCGGGCGCGCCAGGTAAACACGGCGCTGGCGACGAAGCGGCAGGCAGGACTGTCTGCCGCGCCGCTCTAATTCGAGGCCTCCGCGCTCAGGCGCGGGAGGGTCGGGTGGGAGACGGTGGCGCGGCCTGGGTGCCTTCCACGAGACCTCTTCACAAGTGCCCCCCCACACACACACACACACACCCGGCCCCGGGAATAAGCCGCGGCCGCCTCTCTCCCTCGGCGCCTGGGAGGCCGCTTGAAGGCGACTGGTCTCGCTGCCCGGTCAGCCGGCTGGGGCTGCCAGATGCTGGAGACGTGGCCGTGAATCTCCCCAGTGCTGAGAAAGGAGGTTTCCACGTTGCCTCTTGAGCCTCAGGGGCACTGCAGGGAGACCTGAACCCATTTCCGGGGAGACGCGCGACACACCCCAGTCCTGCCCCTGAAACCAGACCGCTGCCGCTCGCGGAGGGCACTTGGGCAGCCCCGGAGGGCTTGCGAGGCAAGAGACCTTCGGCGGCGGGCTGCCCTCGCCTTCCTCGGCGCACCGACCCTGGGCTCCCTTCGTGGACTCCCCCATCCGAGTACTAACGGAGGCCGGCCCTGCTTAACTTCCCAGATCGGACAAGCTAGCCAGGGCTGTCCAGGTCAGGGCTCGGGGCGACCAGCACTCGCGACGGACTCAAAGGACGGGCGGCCGCTTGCGGGGCTCTGTTGCCTCGGACGAATGTCTGGGAAACCACAGCCAGGGCCCGTTTTCCGCCCCCTGACCCGCCCTTCTCTATTGGCTGTGCCCTTGGAAGACAGGAGTCCTGTGCAGTCCAAGATCCTGTACACACCCACTCGTGGAGGTACAAGAGGTACGGATCTTAGGAAACTCGACGGCGAGAGAGAGAGTCCGCTCTGGGTCTACTGTCCGTCTAAGAACTTCATGGTTTCCCCGTCCCATCCTTTTAACAGCACTAAATTCCGGGAGGGAGGAGACACCCTGTGGGCGCGATGCCTAATAAGCAAACCCATTTACTGCTGTCTGAGGAGATCGGATTCTTAGCCCCTCCCCCTCAGCCTCCCCACCCACCCCTTAAACTGCGTGACAGGCAGGAAGGAACTCAACAGGTGAAGCTTCGCAGACGTCCCAGGAGGTCTTCTTGTCCCTCGGGCCTACAGTTCTTCGAGGCACCGAAGTTAGCGATGCAGGCAACAGGTGTAAGATACTGAGCGACTGAGGACGAGATACGCGTGGGATACAGTGGATACAGTGCAGAATCAATTTTTTTTTGACAGGACAGCCAAATGAAGAGGGTCCGCATGTCTTCCGCAGTCCTCCACTGCCCTTGGATTGATTTGCAGTCTGCAAGCGCTACAAAGCCTTCTTTCATTTTTTTAAAAAATTGATTCTTATTGCAAATATATACTCACCACTCTAATAAGGCATTTTATGAAGCTGTTGGCTACAGACGCCAACCAGCAACCAGTCTTGCTAAAACGAACCACAACTGTATGGGGTTTTGGGTTTGTTTGTTTGTTTGTTTTGCAGAATGCCACCTTTCTTCATTTCAATCAATGAGAACCCTATTAAACATTAAATCTGTTGCAATTCGAACGCACCGCCCCAAGTGTATTGTGAATGGGGCAGATCATCTAACTAAAGTCTGTGGTCACTTCACTATTTCAGAACATGGAAAATGACTGATTCAAGCATTTTGGGTCCGTGCCAGTCATTTGTTCCAGATACACTGAAATGTAGCTTAACTTGGTTTAAATGTGAAGGCGAATAGCCTTCTCCCGCGGCTTGTAGCTCGACAGGAAAAGTAGGGTTGCGGTCACACACACTAAATAATCCACTTTCAATCCACTTTCAGTGCACTTTCCAACTGGATTTTGCCCGTTCACACAGTAAAAATCCAGTCTGAAAGTGAATTATTCAGCCTAGGACAGGTGTTTCCGAATGGAGTATGAATAGCCCGACCCGTCGAACCTCTTCCTGTCATTTTGCCCGGTGGACTTGTGAATCCTTTGCCGTACCCTAAGATCAGAGTAGCAGTCTAGAATGAGTCCCATACTTGGCAATCATGCATGGTGCAAAAATGCAATCCTGTGCACACCTACTAGGAAGTCATGTTGAACAACGTGACAATTTCCTATCAAAGGCTCGACATCACCAAGATTAATACCAGTCCTAGGGATATACTGATCACGTTCTTAACAAAACCCATGTAAACCACTCCTTTGAACTAAATTGCGTAACAGGAAATGATTTGTTGAGTATTTACATCGAGCTAGCTTGACTTCCGGAGAGACTACCCCAGTCAGTGAAAGGTGAATTCGCTCATTCCCTCTCTCTCCATGAATCGGTTCCATTAACCTCACGAACAGCTCCTCGGAGTAGAGATCTAGAGAGTACTCACGGTGGAGGTCGTCCAGAGGCGACAATCCTAAGTGGGTTTTGTTTGAAACGGTTTGCGTTCCAGACTCCGATCCTAAACCTGATTTCTTGAGTGTCAGTTGTTTTACTGGGTGAATAGCGGCACTTACCTCTAAGTCAAGTTGTTACAGCACAACCCTGCTCGAAAGTAGCTCCCATTATGTCCTGTGATACTTCGTCCCATGGAAGTAGTGAATGGGATTGCAGGATCCAACAACCCAAGGACCGAGCTGGCATGTAAAATGAATTGACGGGCGTTTAGACAGGCTGACTGAAAGCCATTGGAGGTCACTCTAGTACCACCGTGCCAGATTAACTGGTTTATGGAATGGACAGTCTTAAATTCTTGGGAGGACAATTTCGCTTTTGCGATCCACGCTCCGAAGATGCAAAGCTGATCCCTACATAAAACACTCTTGGAAGTACTCAGCGTCACTATTAAAGGGATAGCAGATTCAGGTCAGAACAAAAGAAGTACGGTTTCGCAGAATGGGTGTTTGACTTGTGGAACTCGCTGCCACCGCATGTGACGATGGCCACTGGCTTAGGCAGATTTGGGGGGGGGGTGAAGTGGACAAATTTATGAAGGGGAAGAGGCCATGTCAGGTGCTGGCCTGGGACCAGCTCATCAGGGGAGGGGCTGTCGTCTGCGGGCCCTGCTTGTCGGCTTCCCGGTGGCACCTGACTGGCCGCTGTGGGAAACAGGATGCTGGAGTAGACCGACGTTTGGCCTGATCCCAGCATAAGGACTGTTCAGTGAACCTGAAGCCCGAATGGCCAGAGAACGCAGACCAGCGAGAAGTGTCTACTTCGCTGGGCGACGCGGCCCACTTACTTTCCCAAGACGTGTGTTTGAGACTGTTTGTTGGGGGGGGGGGCAAAGCTGCTGGAGACGCACCTTCAGTGGGAGGGGGAAACCGAGATCTTCAGCCACAAGCCCCGAAAATGGCCTAGGTAGCAATTCCCCCCCACACACACACACACACGTGTCATTTTCCAGAAAGCAAACGGTGCGGAAGACATCCTGTCCCCCCATGCAGTTACGCTCAGCCGCAGCACCACCCCGAGAGGAACTCCGCCGGGGTAGACTCCGCTCGGGGCTTTTGCCAAACTTTTCGAGCCTGTGATCCGACTTGTAGACCCAGCCCTCGGGTAGGAGAGGGGCCGCCCAATCTGGCCGCAAGATCTCCCTGCGCAAACAGACGGGATTCCCCTGGCGGGCCGGCCCAGCGCTTGCGGACCGAAGGCCGGCCACTGAGCGGCAGCCACAAAGAAGGGGCGGCCTTTGAAGTCCTCCGGGGGGCGGAGAGTCTGCCCGGCCGCGAGCTGAGCCTTGGGGGGGGGGGGCCGCGGGTGGATTCAGCCAAACCCGCAATCATTTTTTCCAGAGAGGAGAAAAAGTTACAGACAGGATTGCGAAGCTCCAGGCTCGAGTCGGGACGGGAACACGTTCGCGACCAACAAGGTTTTCAGGGTAAACGAGGAAGGGAGTCCAAGCTCCCTTCCCTCAGTTTGGATTGTGGTCTCTACCTGGACACTTACGACGTGGCTTACTCGAGGCTGGGGAAGGAGTACCTACGTGGACGACACTTTTATAAAAATAGGCCCCGCCGTAACCGTGAGACCTTTTTGCGGGGAAGGGTGTATAGGTATTGGGGAGTAGGCGCCACTGAAGTCAGTGGGACTTATTTGGGGTTAAACACGGATCGGGATCCTTGTTTCAAAGACCCTAGGCGCGTTTTCCCAGAGGCATGCGCCGCCCAGAGCTACTGCGCTTGTTCCCCAAAAAAGTGTCACAGGCTTCCAGTGTCATTTTCCAAACTTTTCTCCCCCAGGGAAACCCCCAAATGTAATCGCCTTGGTTCATCCAAGACTCCCCCAGGTGCTATGGAGAAGGAATCAGGGTTTTGTCCGTCTTTCTTTCCTTTTTCAGAGTTCATACTGAAAACCCTTCCGGCAGCCAGAGTTTACCATTTTGGTTTTCCCATTGAAATTAACGGGACATTAAAAAAACCACTTCCTTAAATTGCTCCAGTTAAAATCGACGGGGACTTTACAGTTGCAGTGCAAAGCGCGTTTCCTGGAGAGTCAGGCCCACTGAACGCAATGGAACTGAGCATACCTGGATAGGACTGTGCTGCACTGGTCTTCCCTTTGGCAGGATCCTGCCCACAGGCTATCAACGTTCTTTTTTGTGTGTGTGTCAAAAGGAGACCTATACAAGTGGTTATTTAGCCATGAACTTCTTTAAAGACTAGGAGCACAAATCTTAAACCTCGTGCTGAAGCTATTTGAAGCACCCCCGAATTCTTCTTCATCCTAGTCTACAACCTGCCCAGCCCAGTTAAAGCAAAGCTGACCCAGCCAGTCAAGCATCTTTAACGTGCAATGCTATGAATAATCCCCAGTGAATCCTTTCGAATTCAGTGGGATTTACTTTCCCGTAAATTTACGCAGGCTTAGTAGTGAGCATGTATTCACTGGATTGGAGTACCTTTGTACGTTGCGGCCAGAGGTTCCAGTTCCAAACACACTTATTTGGGAGGGATCCCCACCAAAATCATGGGATCACCTGCTGGGACGAAGTACATTGAACGAGGTGAAGGAGCAGAGAGCTTCTGAGCAGACAACGTGAGGCAGGATCCTAAGAACCGGGGAAGGAGCCTCATGAGAAAAGAAATAGGACTGAGCCAACTCTGTTTTGGATTACTCAGTAAATTGCTTTAGTACATAACAGGAGCTGCAGGCCAATCGTAGGCACGTTTAAATCAGAGATAAATCCCAGTTAGTTAAATGGAGCTTAGATCCTAGTAAATGTTAAACAGGATTTAATTTCAGCCTTAACTGCGTGATAAATCGGTCTGTCCCTCTGACTGCTTCTCTGGTCCTCCCACCTTCAGTCGCTTTATTTCACGCAGCAGCTCGATCCTGTGCGTCAGCTGCAAGTCCCACCGGTTTTGCTCTCCATTTGGTAAGACTGCAGCAGCAGCCCTAGGCAGAGTCGGTTCCGCTTTCCCGGGAATTTATGTTCTGAGACCGTCCCTTCTCCTCTGAATTTGCAGGCGCACCCACACCCATTCGCGAAAAGGGTTTGATGAAATGATTCTAATGGCCCTTAACCCGCCATCCATTCAGAAGGACAAAAGTAACGTCATTAGACTTAATTAAGTTGTGTTTGTTGTTGTTGTTTTTAAAGGCCAGGTCATGCTTGTACAAACCCAGCAGACTATCGGCGATAATTCCCGGGAACAGCAGCCCATCCCAGTCAAAGTGGGTTACCCCCACCTGTTGGCTGAACGCTCCTTGCTGGGGGGGGGGGCGCTGCAGCTTTAGTTACGGGAAAGGCATCGTTTGAGAGTGAGGCGAAGGAAGAGAGACTATCTATGGAGACATCTAGGGCTGCTCAGGTCTTTTCCGATGGAGGTCATGAAATCAGTAGGTGCACAGATCTATGTTCACCTAAGAAGAGTAACCACAGGCATTGCAGCTTGATGTGTATTTGGTAGGGCTCCTTCATGCCGTGCAGAAATCCTTCAGGTGAAGCTTTTCCCAGCGTAGGTGGGAGAAGCCTCATGTGAGGGGTTTGTTTTCCCCAAAGAAAAACTGAGTCTTCGGAAACCTTAAAGATTTAACAGGTTTAGCGAAGTCTAATTCCATTATATTCCAGCTACTAAAACACAACAAGCCTATAGGAAGTCTAGGAATATAACGCATTGCTTTCTTTAAAAAGGAGAGATAATATCATTACATTGATACTCCAGGAAAATCACAATGACCAACGATCTTCTCTTTGGGAACTCCAGAATGGAAGCTCGTTCATACACTGAAGATAAACTTGCTATTCCTTGGAGCGTCCTCTGAGCTTAAATTGGAAGCAAGTCCCCTTAAACTCAGAGGAAGTTGGGCTCAAAACCCGACAAAATTAAGCGCTTTTGGATCCTCTTTATTCAAATCGCAGAAAGCGATTGGTGCCTGCTGAAAATGGCCCCTTTGAAATCCATGCGGTCTAAATCCGGCTCACTTTGGCTAGAGTTTTAGCGTGTAGATCTAGATCACAGACTAGAAATCGGCTCAAATCCAGGGACGATTGAGCCTGATCCTGTCTATGTTTGCTTAGAAGCGAATCCTTCTGATTTCAACAGGATTTACACCTGAGTAGGTGTCAATTCAGCCCCAACAGATTGGAGTTTAAGAGAAAGCCCCACCACGCACGCACGCACGCACGGGCCTGTAACATCCGAGCACAATAACTTCGTCCACACACTCTGACAATGGGTTGGGAGATGAACCGAGCTTTCCCTAAATCGAATTTCCGCTGGGAGGGGGTGACTAGGTGCCAAGCAAGCCGCCTGCAATGTGTGAGGTTTGAAAGGACGGCGATGGTTTTGAAGGGAAGCCATCCATCATCTTCACGAAAGTTGCCCGACTAGAAGTTGAGCCTTGGAAGAGACTTCAAAGACAAAAGGGACTCCGAGAAAGACTACCACAGAGCTCCCTCTCCGGCTTATTGCAGGGAGGGGGGTGCGGGGGGGGGGGCTTGACAGGGGCCCGAAGCTTGTTTGTTCTGGTGCCTCTATCTGTCACGTTCTGAAATACAATTCAAGCAAGACACAACGGCCTCGTTTTCTTTTTTTCTTCCTTTTTCAACGTTCTTCAAAAGCTTCAGATTTAAGAGAGAGAATCAATCAAATTAAGCAGTTTTGGAGAGGGGGGGAGATTAACCCGTTTATTCCAAAGTTTTATGGCAATACTGTTGCCAAGTACAACACTCTCGGTGTACAGCGATTGTGCCTTTAGTAAGAAAGCGCCCCCCCCCCCAGCCCAAGGATTCGGGTTTGGCGTGTGCAGCATAGCAATCCGTCATTGACTTTCTATTTTTGTTCCCCCCAAATGGTCCAAGATCCGGTATCAACTGTAAGGCTGCCAGCCGGACACAGCACACACCTCCTCGGATGTAAGCCCCATTGAAATCAGTGGGAGTTCCTTCTGAGTAGGGCGGGATCGGGCTGCAGGATTTCAATTGCCTGCACAAGGGAGTAAGTTGTGTGGAAATCTATGGGATTTACAGAGCCAACCCTAAACAGGTCAACTCAGAAACCTACTCAGGTCTCTTCAGTGGGTCTTAATCCCAGGGGGGAATTCATGGGATTGCACTGTGTGGATTCCCAGGGGAGGGTGGTGAAAATCTCTCACTGGACCTTGAAACCAGAGCAATCGAGAAATGCCGAGCTTTGGCTGGACCGGGCCCATGCTCCTTCACTAGGTGTTGCACTTTAAATGCAACTTTTCTTACGTTGGGGCGGGGCGAGGCGGGGGAGGGGAACCACTTGGAAGTAAACAAGGAAGCTTAGGGCGTTTCCTACTAGTAGTTCCTCTTGGTTTCACGGAGATTTTTTTATTTTTTTTAAAGCAAGGCTGTTTCATTTTATGGAGAGCTCTGCGAAGCACAAAGTAGTTTAGGGAAAACATGGGAAGGAAGGGAAATTATCGCACAGAATGATTGTTGACAAATATGTCGCATACCCAAGGCTGCAATCCTATTGAGTAAATCTAATTGAATCTAATGGGACTTACTTCCGAGACAACCTGTACAGAACTGGGCTGTGAATCAAATCCCCCCCGCCCAACTAACCCTAACAATCCTCCCCAGAAATAGAGTGCCAATCACTTTTCCCAGAAACACCACTCCAACAACAGGAATATTTAGGTCATCCGTGTGAAAAGGACTCATTATGAAATCCCTCCCAGTCCTTTCTCTACTTGTTGGGCATATACGATGCAGGAGTTTGGAATCGTTTCGCCCGAACTCTTTAAGGACTGGATCCACTTCTGTCGTGTCCTCGGTAATAAAGCAGGCTGCCACAGAAATCGAATGACTGGCTATACAGTGCGATCCTGTATATCTTCAAGCCCACGGGCATTATTACTCCCTAGAGAACGTTCGCGGGACTGCAGCTTTCTGAAGCGTCAAAGGAGAGACAACAGCGCCTCTGGACTCTGCTTGCAGGGAAAGGGCAGCCGTTTCTGATCAACTTGAAACGCAAAACCAGCGAAGACCTGCCCAGAACTCAGCTCCACCTTAGGTTCCACCAAACGGGTTTCCTCTTCCACCTGCTGACCAAAGCCTTCTTAGTATTAAAAGTGTTGGTTTTTTAAAAAAAAGTTTGGGTTGACTTAATTGAGGGTTTCCGGCCTGAGTGATTTCCAGCCACTTAATTTTTCAGAGAGACGATTTAAAAAAAAGAAGAAAGAGCCTGCATTCTTTGCCTAGCCAGCAGGAGCATACCCTGTGTTTAAAATTGACCAGTTTGTTGGTTTTTTTAGAAAGGTCATGGGTACCATTTCCCCCCTGGCTGCGTCTCCAGCTTGTCACCCCAATATTTGAATGTATAAACATGGTTAAAAACAAAAACAAAACTTAAAACGGTCTTTCCACTATTTCCTTTAAATGTTATATTTTAAAAAAAAAACCGGCTACCAACCAATGTTTTCCCCCTTTTTTGGCCTTTCCTTCTAATGCCATTGTCCCATGTACCCGGTCAGATTCGAGTCCAGCAACACCTTAGAGACCAGCGAGAGTGTCAGGGCCTGAGCTTGCGAGGGTGAAAGCTCCCTCCCCCGGACGCGAATCGGACCGTTTCACTGCAGGCCGAGACTGCCCCCCCCCCCGTACCGTCCCTATCCTATAGGCAGTTGCTGGGGCGTAAACTGCATTCGCCTCGGTGGCCCTCTGCTTCTGAGGCAGCAGGGCTAGGCTCCGGCGACCAGGAGAGGTCTTTGCAGTTGACTTTGGAAAGCCTCGGAGGGGCCAGGACTGCGACCCATTTTCCCCCCTCCCCCAAAAGTCTTAAGAGAGTTCAGTCGTCGCTCCCCCCCCTTAGAAATAGGCGAGGGGGAGGGAAGCACCTCTGCTTAACAAGATAATTCTTGCTCCGAGTTTTATTTCTCCTCTCGACTTCCGCTGCTTTTGTGCCGCGACACGGCGCGCTTTCTTTCCCCATCAGGGACTCCTTTGCCTCTCCCTATTCTGGACTGGTTTACAGGGCGGCTTTGTTACCGGCCCGGGAGGGGGGGGAGAAGAGGGAGGGGAAGCCCAAGACCTGCCCGGCCCGCTCTCCAAAGAAGGCCCAGCAAAGGGAAGGGAGGTCGGGGTTGCCTCCGTCCTCAGAACGTCCCCAGCTGTTTCCGCGCCTCGGGCCGGCGAGGGGGCGGCGGGGCGCTCGCACCCAATCTCGGCGCGGACAATGGGAGGCCGGACAGCTGCGCGGCCGCCACAAAAGCGCCCCTCTCCGGCCGCCTCTGTTTACTTAGTGTTGCCGGTGACCTCTGGGCCGCACTTGTTGCTAATACAGATGCTGCTCCAGCCCATTTAATTGGCTTTCTCCCTCACGTGAAGGCCCCCGGCTCCCCCCCCTCCCCCCTGCCAATGTTTCCAAACAATTTAATTGACTCGCCGGAATACGCATCTGCTTTCTGGTCCTCTTCTTTAAAAATAAGAAGAAAAACAAGTGGGGGAAAGTTTGAGAGACGGAAATAGTCATATGGTTACCCAGATCCTCTCTTTAAAAGGGGGTGGGGTGTATTGACGAGGGCGGACCTTCAACCCTCTAGAAGTAGGTGTCTTATTCTTGGTTTGCTTGTTTGTTTGTTTCCAGATGCAGGCACCTCCGAGAAGGGCAAGCGCTCCCAAAGGCACTTGGGAAAGCCATTTAAACAGGTAGAGACCTCCGTAGATCAAGGCAGACCTGCAGGTCTCTCTCCCTTCGCCCTCCCTGCTTTCTGGATCTGTTTAGATACAGGGGAAACAACAGGGCCTGGGAGGCTTTTCTCTGCAAGCCTGGCTCAGGTCTACAGGGCAAGAGAGGGCGCCTCTGCCTCTGATGGGCATCTGTAGAGCTGATGCAAATCAGCGGCGCCTTAGTGGTTTCACTGCCTGCTGCAGCACAAGTCCGAACAGGCATTTGAAAAATACTTCTGGTGATACAGATGTAGGAGATAGCAGGGGAACTGCTCTTCTGGCAGCTTCTCACTCCTATCTTGCAGTTTAAAAGTAACCAAACCAGAGAGTGGTGGTGTGGTGGTGACAAACCTGAAGAATGGGACACTGTGGGTTTGCACATGCATGTGTGTGCACATACAAATGTGTGAAAGAGTCCTGCCTATCCTGTCCCCCTGCAGAGAGGGGGCTGGTGGTAGTCTGAGGCAGAGCATTTTCAGTGGTGGCCCCCCTTTTGCAATATCTTTTCTCAGGCTTGCCTGGCACCTGTCTTAATGTCCTTTACATACCAAGCCAAAATATTTCTTTTTAACCCAAGCTAACAGAGGAATTCCAGTTGTAGAGTCTTTCTGTCTTTCTGTCTGTCTGTGTTTGCTCCTAGCCTGATGTATAGCCAATATTTCAAACTGCTGGATTTTGTTTTAAACTCATTTGTTTTAATGCTGACAAATCTTGTGTCATTGTTTTTATTATTTTGTTGTATTGTTTTTACATTGTGATCAGATTTCTGGGGAGGCAGCACATACATTTTCTAAAGCAAATTAAACATACATTGCTAACAATCCATCCCCCTGTTGAAACCATTTATTTCATCTTTGTCTGCCCTTTCTCCAGGAAGGTCAGGATGCATTCATGGTCCCCCTCCCTCCTTTTTATCCTAACCAACCTATTAGGTAGGTTAGGCTGGAGAAGAATGGCAGGCCCAAAATCACCCAGCGAGGTTCATGGCAGAGTGGGGACTTAATCCCAGGTCTCCTAGATTCTAGTCCCTCACTCTAATCATTACACTACAGGGGTTCTCCGTAAGTACTCCCTAAATTCAATGGGACTTACTCTCTTATAGAAATAGAAGTCTACAGACCACAGAAATAAAGTCTACAGATGTCATGGAATTTACTTGCAGAACTATAACGTCAGTGTTACATATGTGTTGATTTGTATAAACCATCTTTCTGGATAGCTGCACAGGCACATATATATACACAGTTACACAATGCACTACCCCTATTCATCACCTAGATCTTAATTTGTACACTGCTTGCCTTGTACCGTATTTATTGCATTTGACCCTAGAGAATGACTGGGCAAGGAACAAAGGGTTTTTACTGTGTGTATCTCACCTGGATGGTCCAGGCTCGCCTGATCTCAAGAGATCTCAAAAGCTAAACAGGACCGGCCCTGGTTAGTACTTGAATGGGAGGACGCCAAGGAAAGTCCAGGGTCGCTGCGCAGAGGCAGGCAACGGTAAACCACCTGTGTAAGTCTCTTGCCTTGAAACCCTACGGGGTCGCCCAAAATCGCCTGCAACTTGAGGGCACTTTACAAACACACACACACACATTTTTAATGCATCGCTTGCGTGTGCCTGGAAATTTCTTTTTTCTCTGCACAACACATCGGAGTCTTTGGGAAAGGACCAGTTCTGGCACCCTCCGCTGAGATGCGGTCCTGCACCAGTGGCCATATCTGGAGGATCCGAAATCCTGTTTTTTGTTCCCTCCCAGGAGATCACATGTCCAGCTCTTCAGGTACAAGGCCAAACCCCCATGGTGTAGCGGTTAAGAGTGGGGGACCCAAATCTGGAGAACCGGGTTTGACTCCCCACTCCTCCACATGAAGCCTGCTGGGTGCCCTTGGGCCCCTCACACTTCTCCCACCTGCCTCACAAGGTGCCTGTTGTGGGGAAAGGAAGGCGATTGTAAGCCGCTTTGAGACTCCTTCAGGTAGAGAAAAGCGCGGTATAAAGACTAAGTCGCCCGGACTGCGGACTAGTCCTGCTGGACAGCCCTTGGGGTTCAGCGCGAGGCCTGGTGTTGGATGTTACAAGTTAAAACACTTCTATTTCAGTATTTACTGGGTTAATATTGTTTACTAAATCACATGTTTGTTTATAACCAATGTGTTTAGAGAGCTAGAAAGCCCGCCAATTCAGATCTAGTTTGTTGTTCTGATTGGAGAATAGAGTGGCTAGTATTTAGCATTTTATGACTCTTTGTCCTGAGCAAGAAGAAGCTCCATTAGTCTTAGAATGACTTAAGATGTCTCCATTAGACTTCTGCCATGTAAGTTAGACCTAAGATGTTCTGTCTAGTTGTGAGGATGTAGAAATATAGCTCTTTGTTATTTTCCATCCCGTATACCTTTTGCCATGTTAGGTTGTAGTAAACTTTTTATATTTTAAAACACACCATGGACTCTGTCTCTTTAATACTCTGCTGACTCTGCTGATTAACTTTAAGAAATTAAAAAACCGAAAATCTAACACCTGGCCCTGCTGCCGGGCCCTGCGAGTGACCTCGCTTATGAGAGAGGAGAAGCGGGCGGGGAGGCACCGCTGTTCTCCCCTGTCGACGACCGGAAGCCGCGACCTCGCTAGGCGAGGCGGGCCCAAAGCCTGAAAGAGGAGCGCAGCAAGCAAGGCCGGGCGACTCGGGCCAGAAGGGGGGGACACGGCCAGGCCGGGGCTGAGAGCGACCAGGCGGCAAAGCGGCGTCCGGCGAAGCCTGGTTGGGGGCGCTGAGCCAGCTCGAAGGGGCCACCCTACATCTTCGGATCCCGGCTCAGCAGAGCAGGGAAAAGGAGGCCACGCGGGGGTCCTTGTAACGCCCCTTTACCTGAGAGTAAGCCCCTTTGACTTCGGCGGGAGTTACTTCCCAGTAAAACATGCACAGGATGGCGCTTCCTCGGAAATCTGACTGAGAGAGCCAGGGGGGTTATTCTCTCCTTCGTGGGTTTAGGATTCGAGGCTCGGATTCGAGGCCCAGCCAAACTGACTGGCTCCCTCCACCGCCACCACCGCCCCAATGATGCTTCTTACATCTTGGTTGCTCTCGCTGATGATTCGCTTCTAGCCTGATCTTGGCATAAGCGATGGGCTTGGGTGGGTGGGATACCCCCGAGGGACCTCCCCCCCCACTGGGATTCCCCACTTCAGACGTCATGCGGGCCCGCGACTTTTCTCTGGCTTTAGGTGGCCCTTGAGTGTCTAGCGTGGTGGATCCAGCGTCGGGACAGCACCTCCCGCCAAACGATCCGAGAGAGAAAGAGGCGGGAAGCACTTTGTAGTCGCCCTCGTCCATCTTTAATTCAGCGACGACGCCTCTCTCTCTCGCTCGCTCTCTGTCTCTCTCTCTGTCTCTTTCTCTCTCTCCTGCTCCGGGGAGTGCCGCCTTTGATCTCCTTTGATTTTCGGCAGCCCCGCTCCGTCCCGGCCGAAAATGCCTGGCTTTTCCATAGAAACATCTCCATTCCTGGGGGATATTGATGTTTTCTTCTTCCTAGGGGTTATGATATGGTAAATCAGATTCCGAAGGGCCGGGACAAAGCCCCGCATTCATGGGGGCCCCGGCGGAGGGACGGCGAGTCTCGCTCCCGCCGCCCGATGAATCAAAATATTGTTCTGCCGCCGGCCCTTGAAGGCCTTTCAGCGCCGCCGACTTTGCGCGGGAGGCAGCAGGTTGCGTTGCCAGGGCGACCCTACTGTAGGGCCAGCCGCAGCGCCGGCCCCCGGAGACAATGCCCCGGGAGGGGAGGCGCCCCCTCGGCCCGGCCGCCACTTCCGATGGGGCGGCCACTCGCCTTCGGGACCTCGCCGCCTTGTCACGGCCACAATGGGCCGCCTCGCCAGCCCCCCTCGCTCTCTCCTGCCTTTGATGTATTCAAAAGGGGGGGGGGAGAGTAGGGTTTTTTTAATCTTCTTCCCCTGACGCACAGTCCTATCGACTTTGTATCTGGATGCTTCGGTGAGGAAGGAGGCGTCGGTCGCGGCCCCCTTTGACTTTTCTCCTGTCCGGAGAGACGGCGTGCATCAATTGCCCCCTTCCTTCTTTCTCCCCACCCCCAGCCCTTTAAGGGCCACTGACTCCCCCCCATTAACACTCCACCTGCCAAAAAAATACCACAGGAAGTTCGTGTCCTCCACCAGAGGGCGCTGACATGCGACATCCCCTAGTCCTTCCAGGTTAGAGTTCTACTTTTCTTTTCTTTTTGGTAGTAAAAGGTGTGTTGGCAAATAACCCTATAGCACTGTCTTATCAAAAGATGTGTCCATCTTCACAAGTGTTTTTAAAAACAAACACAAACACAGCTTTCCTCCAAGGAGCTCCCTTTAGTCACACATAGTTGTCCCTCCTGCGGTTTCTGTTCACAACAATCCCAATAAACCCAGGATCACTTAGTGAGTTTCTTGGCTGTCGGGCATCTGAACCCAGGTCGCTAACAGTCAGGCAGGAGAAGGCCTTATACTGAGTCAGCAGCACTGATCTATTAAGGTCACTCAGTACTGTCTGGTTTTGTTGACAGTGGTTCTTCGGGGCTTTCACATCACCTTCCACCCAACCCCTTTCATTTGAAATGCCCAGGATTGGACCTGGGACCTTCTCCACACAAACCAGATGCTTTCGTAGCAAGTCAGGACCCCACCGCTTACACCATAAGTCTAGATGGCTGGTGCAATATTACAGGAGTTTCAACAAAGTGTGTAACTCTCTTTCGTCACGTTTAATTTATTACATTCTACTTAACAGGGAAAGTAGAAATAGAGACATTCTGTATTGTTCCTTCCAGGTTACCCATGAACAATCTATTAGTAATCTACCATTAGTATTATTACTCACATCGTTTATTAGTCATGTGTACAACACTTCTCATGTTCGTGATTCTTTGCAGATTATGGTTGATGAACATGAAGAAGGCGCATTTAATGTAGCATGAATGTTATTATTTTTGTTATGTCTGCTACTGTTATTGGAAGAGGGGGAAGGGGGAAACTTGATTCATGAGGGTTCCTTTTTCTCAGACAAGGTTACTTGCACAAAGTTGACACGAGTCTGTAAATTCAACAAGCATAAAAGGTCCATTGAAAACAGAGTCAGAAAATTGTCACACGCATTATTAATACCACCTCCACTAGCATTTAATTAATTGTGCTACTTCTAATAATGCAGCCAGCTCTTTTATTTCCTGGCTCTTTTTAATGTGTGGTGCAGATGTACCACTCTTTCTAATCCCAGCTGAACTGATTGATCTGTGCAAACTTTGCATGAGTAACCATGAACAGAAGCTTTAGGAATCCTGGGTTTGCTTTGAAGCCATGAATTCCCCCCCCCCCCTTTCCCCAGGATTATATGAGCTCTTAAAATATGCAACCTGGGCCTTTTTTTTTAAGCATTTGACATGGTGTCAGCAAGAAAAATTGGGGTGCCAGTGGGATTTTTGTTTTGCTTTGTTTTTTAATGTTGCTCCAGAGGGGAGGGATTTGACATCTCTTTCTTCCTTTGACGGGGACAAGAGATGGTGCCAGAAACGGAGGACACTTGAGACAGAGACTGGTCCTGGAAACTTTGAATGTAGGCTTTTTCCATTTGCAGCTCTGAAACTTTGTTTGACATGGTTTGGGAAATGCATGCCTGAAATGTGTGCTTCCAAATTTCCAATAATTACCCTAAAATAGCACCACCGTGGCATTGTATCTTTGAGCACATTACCATAGATGAGAGGAAACCTGCTTCAGATACATACCACATATGCAGAAACCACACATGTTTTGATGTGGTAAATAGATGTCCAAAAACTACCTTGAAACTAGTGTTCCCATTTTGGAGGCTGTCCTTCATGCAGGGTCTATAAAGAAGCATCTGCATGGCATCTGCTTTGTGCATTGGCTGAAATGTAGAACACCACTCGCCACATGGTTTTTGTGCATCACAAAGAGAGTAGCCACCTCAGCACCATTCGTTCTTGGTGATGACTGGCATTTGTATGAAGACTCTCCACATAATGCAGATGATCTATGGGATAAGGAGATGCACATCTCATATCCACTTCCTGGAACTGCTGTCCACCAGGAACATTTGGGGTGCTTTGGTGTGGAAGCTCTAACATACAGATTGGATTTTGTCTGTGATCTAGAAATATTTAGGAGCATTTGCGGGAATGCTGATTTGCGTGATTCTTCATTTTTATTAGCTTATAAATAAAGGTACATTGAGACCCGTGGGTTTTGCTTCCAAGCACATATATTAAGTGTGAAGGGGCTAGTGCATTTGAGTTGAATGGTCTTGGGAAATCAAAATGCTCTCACTTAACTAGGCTATTGACTTATATACTTATATCTGACCCTACATATGGGATAAGACTTTTGCCTTGACCTTGTCAGGGTTACCACTACCAGGTTTACAGACCTGAGCACAATTCACAGGGAAATCAACTTCTGCTTTTTTAAAAAAATCCAAGGGGAAAATGCAACAAAGGTACCTAGAGCCCAGTAAACTCTAAAAGGAAATTCATTGTTATTCTCAGATTTCTCTGGTATGCATTATATTATATGATGTTAGTGGCAATGAAACTTTATGGTAAATGCGTTAGGCAGGAGAAAGAGAATGTATGCAAGAGATGTATGCAAGAGAAAGGCAGGGAGATGATGTAGGATCACACAAGTTGTCTTCTGTCCATCTGTCCCTCCAATAATCTACAAATCGGGCATTCTTTTACAATGGGTCTCACTTGCACAGAGCCCTAGCTCATATACTCTCACTCTCAAAGAAGGGAGAAATCACATTAATGGGACTTCCATAGGGATGAAATGGTTGGTTCACATATGCCTTGAGGTATAAGAAAATGTCACAAGTACCCACCCCTGGTAGCAGTCAGAACCCTCCTCTCACTGAGGGGCAGTTTATAGCTGGAAAATCATAAACACCCTTCATAAAATATCAACTCAAATATCATAAGTGCAATGCACTGCCTGTCCAAAATGACACAAAATGGATGTCAGCCAGAGACAAGCCTGGACATAGCTTAGAATTGTGAGAAAGAGCAGCTGGCTAGCTAAGGACCCTCTCCACACCCTGAGGAGATGCATTTAAGAACAAGGGGGCTCCCAAGAACGTATTGCCTCACATTGGACTAATCCAGACAACTGTCCAGTTTCATTTCCCCTCAACTATTTGCCCTAATTAAACAACACTTAATACTATTCACAAAATCTGGTAGATCTTCTCATCCAGTACTTAGAGGGTCATCAAACACCATTCACACCTATAGTCCACCTCTGGAAATCCCATCAAGCTTCACCCTAATCATTTTCTACCTCCGAAAAGCCCATCCAGTTATTGTTTTTAGGGCAAATACGTCAGCCTGTCCCAGGCAGCATTTCGCCCATATCTGAAGTACCCAACCACCAGTTAGTGTGTGCGTGTTCTGGGACCTGTACATACACACACACACACACATGAGTGTGGGACTTCTCTTCCCTGTGAAATGCTAGTTGTTTCACTGCTGCCTCCGCAGGCCTCCTTCTTTGTATAGCCTTCCCCTAAATTACTTTCTCCCTCGCCTCCCTAATTTCTTCTTCTTAGTTAGCCTTGTGTGTATTTTAAGTGTGTTTGCATGTGTGTTGCTCATTTTTATTTCTTTCAATAAAAACCTTACCAGTGCATCATCTGCCTGGTTTATTTCACAAGTTCTCTTGAGGGGAAAATCCCCCTAAACATCGGTGGAGAATCCCAGTTACCCCCTCTCCTTCTAAGCTAATTTTCCCCAACTAAGTAGGAGACTGCCTATTTCGGTAACACCCCCACCTCCACTATGTGAGAACCACCAACATATAAACGGAACAGAGATATGCAACAAGACAGCAGGAAAGAGAAAGGGAGAGAGAGATTAGCAACAGAGAAAGCATGTACCATGAGAGAGATTCTGCCACAATCCTTTGTTGGAAAGAGTTCAGAATTTACAAACCAAAATAATGACTACAAAGTTCTAATTAATTTATAGCTGATACATTTATTACAATATTCCCAAAGGAAAAGAAAGTACCTCCTAGGAGAGAAGCTGAATCTGTTACAAAAATGATGCAAAAGAGAAATATACATAACCATTCCTGACCACATTAACTGCTTAAAAAAAACAAACTTCTTAAGTTGTATGGAAAACAAGTGTGTGTGTTTTTACCCTTATGAAATTGCACAGGATTTTCACAGCTGTGTGAATGAGTGCTCAAATAAACAGTTTCTGGGCCACATACACTTGGTTCTAAATGTTCTGACAGATCTAGTTGTATGGCAATACAGCAACATGGATCCAGGACTCTGACCCTAGACAGGCTCGTAGCCATGGTGTGCAAAAAAGGGAGGCAGGTAGTGCCCCATCAGTCATCTGTCATGCCTCTCCAATCAGCATTAGGGGTTGATGTGAAATCTGTCAGTCTTTCAGGTGTAATTTTTTTTGGGGGGGGGGTAAGGAGTTGAGGTAAGAAGTATGAATCTTGTCATAAATCTTCCAAGGGTGAATTCTCTATGCAACTGGCTAGAACAGAATTAGCAGTTAGCAGGGCTGATGAACCCTGATTTTGAAAGGGCTGATGAGCCCAGATTTTAAAAGCCTGCAGGGGTGGGGGGAGTGAAATCGTGTTGGAGTAAAGCAGAGAGAGAGATTAAGGAATGAAGGGATAAAAAGGTGTTGTAGCAGACTCAGAAGAAAGTAAAGGAAAAGACAGAGAAAACAGGACAGTGTTTCACAATAGTCCTATGGAACTCTTATTGCTGGGGAAATTATTTTTGTCAGAACAGGAGACAAATAATAAGGAATTTAGGTCCAGATATAAGTGAGCACAAATTTTCTTTTGCTGATACATGCTAACCCACAGGAGGGGAGGGTTGTGGCGTTTGCTCTGAAGATGGAAAGTTGCTGGGTAAGGATCCCGCCTGTGGCCACCTCAGGGGTCATGCTACTGTTGCTTGGCCCTATGTTTGTTCACTTTGGGGGGAAAGTCCCACTCATAGCCTGATCTGGTGCATGTTGTTTATTTATTTTATTTACTTTATATGTAATCTACCTTTCTCACTGAGACTCAAATGGATTGCACAGTGTATGTCAATGCAATAATCCACATGAGACATCTAATAAACAATGCAATAAGACTAGGATTACAGTCGTTTGAAGCAGAGCAAAAATAATTACACGTGGTATGTCAAACAATGCAGAAAATGATATTACAAAGGTAGAAAGCAATGCAGTAAGAACAGGGTAATACAAACAGGAAACAGATAGTACATAATACACCATGATACAGTTCACAGTCCTGTTCATTCTATAAAAGCTCCTTCCTGAACCATTCCATTATCCTACAGCCTACTATTTTTATTAAAATGCCTTCTTGAACCATTCTGTTTTACACTGTTGACAGAATGGCAAAAGTGTGGAAGGTTTCCTAACTTCCTCAGAAAGGCCATTTCGCAAATGGGAGTCACAACAGAAAATATGTTTGTATGGGCAGTACTGATCTTTCCCATTTGTTGGGTGCCACCATTAGAAGCCTTGGACTGGTGATGAACAGAAAAAAGAAAGGTTGAATTTACCGTTTCTAGTCTCAGTAACTGGAAGAAGGATCTCACACTTCTTTACTTCAACAGACTATGTAAAACAGTTGCTCGGGAGGGCATTCTTATAACGTTTATAGACTGTAGTCTATGCTATATATTATTGATTTGTTGTTTGTTCTATCATGTGCTGACAGCATTGTTTTCATTTTTGTAATACCATTTTCTGCATTGCTTGACATAACATGTTTGATACTTTTCTTTTGCATTTTTCTAATTTTTGTAAGCCTAGTCCTACTGCATTGTTTCTTAGATCTCTCTTGCTGTTTGATTACCATGTTCTACACCATGTAATCCACCCTGAGTCGCAAGTAGAAAGCTGGTAAATAACAAATAAAGTATAAATAAAGTAAATCAATAATTATGGGCTGACCACCGCTTTACTCATTTACCCCCCCCCCAAAAAAACATTTTCTGGTTATAGGCCTGGCCCTACATCTCCCTAGCTGGTGTGTTTTATGCAGTGGCACTACAAAAGTGTTAAATACAGACTTTTTTTTAACAATCTGGTCTAATAGAAATGTTTGTCTTAATTGCAAAATAATGCAATGTAGTCACAAGACAGATAGCACATACATGGATAGTTCTCCAATCAATGTCATGTAACAGTTATTAATGGCAATGTTATATTATGGAACATGCAAGCGATCTCTGTTGGTGGCATGAGTGTGAGCCGCAGGATTCCTTCAGCCCAAGGCCCCCAAATTTGTCAATCTGCCCCCAAAGGAGATAACTGTTGCCCAAGGCAGGACTTTAGCAGAAGCTTTTGGTACCCCAGAAGGCATTTTGATTGCCCAGTTGCTGACTAATCCCTAGCTCCTAACTTCTTGGGACCTGAGCCAATTTTTCTTTTTGGTTGCATTTACATGAACTAAAACCAAAGCTCAGATACTATAGAAGATACTCTGTAGCTACTTTTCATTCCCTGCCATGCACACATCACCTTGTACACAAAGATATATATCACACTTGCCAAGAAAAAGTATTTTCTATGCAGTCATATGAAGATATTCTAGAATGTTTTCTTTTGCTTTATTGTCTAGGAAGGAAGGAATAGTTCACACAGTGACTGGCACTTGGGGAGGGGTGATGAGAAGCCCAGCCCAGTAATGTGCCCAAATCAAATGTGTCGGAAGTCAAGTCATATGCTGCTAATAAGTATGGGGAAAGCAACATTAGGAACGATGTTATAGATTGTTTAAAAAGCTCAAATTGTTGATGCCGGCTGTAAATGTACTAGTAAATTGATTGTTATTTCCATTGGTTTCAATAGCAAACATTTTTCCCCCGGATGTGATTTCTATACACATGTCAAACTGGGATGAAATGCACAGACACTGAGCCCCTTCCTCATGGAATTCTACTCTGGAATGTCAGGCATATAAGAGAAAATACCCCTGTCTATAGGCAATCAAAACTTTACTTGCAGTGTGAGCAAAGGGAAGCATAAATTGACATGTCAGTAAATCTTCCTTCCTGAGATCACCAAGCAACAAATGGGGGTGGACTTCTTTTTTAATGAAATGTGCAGGTGGGGGCTAAACTCTGCCTGCCCCATCCCACTTTGCTTAATTTCTTTCAGTATTTTTCTCTTTCTGTAAAGGAGCCTGACTGGGAGAACATAGATCTTGAACTCTGGCTAAACTACGAAATAGGGCTGTATTTAGCTTCCCTGACCTGCATGTCCCAGCTTTGCTCTCTGTACACCAATGAGGGCACTTGCTGATCTTTCCCCCTTTTCCAGGGCTTGTGGCAACCACACGATGTGTGGAGAGATGCATATAACCGGACAAAGGTTCAGATGCGTAGAGTGTTTGGATAAAATGACAAATGGGGAGAGATCTCAGATCCTGAGTCAGCCCTTACACAGAGACAAACCTGATCCTTCCTCTTCACTCATCGTTTGCAGGGTGCATTTGCATGAGTGGGTGAGTATTTATTCTCTTGGGGAGTGAAGCCTTTGCTTCTGCCTCTAATGACCTCAAAAAAAGTCTGTTGAGAGCAGACCACAGTACAGAAGTACATTCAATAAACCAAGCAATAAAAAGGGACATCAGCCTGCTTCCAAAAGAAGCAAGCTGCCTATTGACAGGAGGGAAATACTGAGGGGGGGGGTCTGCCTTCATGCACACCCCATCCCCCCACCCCTGGTTGCCTACCAGCTAGTGCAAGTGAAGCAATTCTATGCCCTGTAGGGCAAGCGGCCTTCCT